>NC_041380.1:478913860-478943748 GCF_002162155.2 Triticum dicoccoides
AGTGGTGGTGTGGTGTTGGGGGGGGGGGTGGCGGCGGCTGCTTGGGGGAGGGGGCAAGGCAGCGGCGGCGGTGGGGAGTCCGGCTCGGACTTGGAGTCCGGTCGGCAGCGGCGGCGGCGCTAGCAGGAAGGCGGCAGGGCGCAGGTGGCTACCTGGCTCGGCTGGGCCTTAGGCCCAGTCGGGTGCGGAACTTTTTTTTAAAATAATTTCGCCGACCGAAATAAAATCCTAGAAAAATAAATAAAAAATTAAAAATGCCAAAATAAATTTTCGTCGTCTAAATAAAATATTTAGAACGAGATGAACATTTTCTTGGCCCTAAAATGCAATTTTGAAAACGTGCAATTTTTCTAATGCAAATAAAATCCGAATAAAGATCAAATAAAAAAATCAAATAAATGATTTTAATATTTTTCCTCCAATATTTCTATTATTTTGGAGAAGTCATATTATCTCCTCTCATTTATTTTATCATGAAATATTTTTCGAATAGAAAAATAATTAAAATCAAAATCCTCGTTTCAATATTTGATAAAAATCAAATATGAAAACCGGGAAATCCCAACTCTCTCCATAGGTCCTTGAGTTGCTTAGGATTTCAAGGATTTGCGGAACGGAAATGCAATAAAATATGATATGCATGGATGACTATGTATAGCATTCCAAATTGAAAATTTGGGATGTTACACTTATGCTCTCGAGAGAAGCCACTAGTGAAACCTATGGCCCCTGGGTCTATCTTCATCATATTAATCTCCCAATACTTAGTTATTTCCTTTACTTTTATTTTACTTTGCATCTTTATCACAAAAATACCAAAAATATTATCTTATCATATCTATCAGATCTGACTCTCGTAAGTGGTCGTGTAGGGATTGACAACCCCTTATCGCGTTGGTTGGGAGGATTTATTTGTTTTGTGTCGGTACGAGGGACTGGCACGTAGCCTCCTACTGGATTGATACCTTGGTTCTCAAAAACTGAGGGAAATACTTACGCTAGTTTGCTACATCATCCCTTCCTCTTCAGGGAAAACCAACGCAGTGCTCAAGAGGTAGCACCGATCGTCACCGAACTTTAAGCGTGCGGACCCTACGGGTTCGAGAACTATGTAGACATGACCGAGACACGTCTCCGGTCAATAACCAATAGCAGAACCTGGATGCCCATATTGGCTCCCACATATTCTACGAAGATCTTTATCGGTCAAACCGCATAACAACATATGTTGTTCCCTTTGTCATCGGTATGTTACTTGCCCGAGATTCGATCGTCGGTATCTCAATACCTAGTTCAATCTCGTTAATGGCAAGTCTCTTTACTCGTTTCGTAATACATCATCCCGCAACTAACTCATTAGTTACAATGCTTGCAAGGCTTATCGTGATGTGCATTACCGAGTGGGCCCAGAGATACCTCTCCGACAATCGGAGTGACAAATCCTAATCTCGAAATACGCCAACTCAACAAGTACCTTCGGAGACACCTGTAGAGCACCTTTATAATCACCCAGTTACGTTGTGACGTTTGGTAGCACACAAAGTGTTCCTCCGGTAATCGGGAGTTGCATAATCTCATAGTAATAGGAACACGTATAAGTCATGAAGAAAACAATAGCAGTAAACTAAAATGATCAAGTGCTAAGCTAACGGAATGGGTCAAGTCAATCACATCATTCTCCTAATGATGTGATCCCGTTTATCAAATGACAACTCACGTCTATGGTTAGGAAACACAACCATCTTTGATTAACAAGCTAGTCAAGTAGAGGCATACTAGTGACACTCTGTTGTCTATGTATTCACACATGTATTATGTTTCTGGTTAATACAATTCTAGAATGAATAATAAACATTTATCATGATATAAGGAAATAAATAATAACTTTATTATTGCCTCTAGGGCATATTTCCTTAAGTATCCCACTTGCACTAGAGCCAATAATCTAGTTCACATCTTTATGTGATTAGTTCACATCTCCATGTGACTAATACCCAAAGGGTTTACTAGAGTCAATAATCTAGTTCACATCGCTATGTGATTAACACCCAAAGAGTGATCATGTTTTGCTTGTGAGAGAAGTTTAGCCTACGGGTCTGCAACATTTAGATCCGTATGTATTTCGCAAATTTCTATGTCTACAATGCTGTGCACGGAGCTACTCTAGATAATTGCTCCCACTTTCAATATGTATCCAGATCGAGACTTAGAGTCATCTACATCGATAAAAAAGATTGCATCGATGTAACTCTTTATGACGAACTCTTTTATCACCTCCATAACCGAGAACTATTTCCTTAGTCCTCTAAGGATAATTTTGACCACTGTCCAGTGATCTACTCTTAGATCACTATTGTACTCCCTTGCCAGAATGATGCAAAGGTATACAATAGGACTGGTAAACAGCATAGCATACTTTATAGAACCTATGACTGAGGCATAGGGAATGACTTTTCATTCTCTTTCTATTTTCTGCTGTGGTCGGGTTTTGCGTCTTTACTCAACTTCACACCTTGCAACACAGGCAAGAACTCCTTCTTTGACTGTTCCATTTTGAACTTACTTCAAAATCTTGTCAAGGTATGTACTCATTGAAAAAACTTATCAAGCGTCTTGATCTAGCTATATAGATCTTGATGCTCAATATGTAAGCAGCTTCATCGAGGTCTTTCTTTGAAAAACTCTTTTCAAACACTCCTTTATGCTTTCCAGAACATCCTACATTATTTCCGATCAACAGTATGTCATTCACATATACTTATCAGAAATGATGTAGTGCTTCCACTCACTTTCATGCAAATACAGGCTTCATCGCAAGTCTGTATAAAATCATATGCTTTGATCACTTTATCAAAGCATATATTCCAACTCCGAGATGCTTGCACCAGTCCATAGATGGATCTCTGGAGCTTGCTCACTTTGTTAGCACCTTTTAGGATCGACAAAACCTTATGGTTGCATCATATACAATTCTTCTTTAAGAAAATCCATGAAGGAATACAGTTTTGACATCCATTTGCCAGATTTCATAAAATGCGGAAACTACTAACATGATTCAGACAGACTTTTAAGCATCAATACGAGTGAGAAAATCTCATCGTAGTCAACACTTTGAACTTGTCGAAAACATTTTGCGACAATTCGAGCTTTGTAGATAGTAACACTACTATCAACGTACGTCTTCCTATTGAAGATCCATTTATTCTTGACGACTCACCGATCATCGGGCAAGTTAATCAAAGTCCATACTTTGTTCTCATACATGGATCCCATCTCAGATTTCATGGCCTCAAGCCATTTCGCAGAATCTGGGCTCATCATCGCTTCCTCATAGTTCAAAGGTTCGTCATGGTCAAGTAACATGACATCCAGAATAGGATTACCGTACCACTCTGGTGCGGATCTCACTCAGTTTACCTACGAGGTTCGGTAGTAACTTGATCTGAAGTTACATGATCATCATCATTAGCTTCCTCACTAATTGGTGTAGGAGTCACATGAACAGATTTCTGTGATGAACTACTTTCCAATAAGGGAGCAGGTATAGTTACCTCATCAAGTTCTACTTTCCTCCCACTCACTTCTTTCGAGAGAAAATCTGTAGGATCAAAAGTATGTCTAGAGGGGGGTGATTAGACTACTTGACCAAATAAAAATCTAGCCTTTTCCCAATTTTAGTTCTTGGCAGATTTTAGCTATCTTAGCACAAGTCAAGCAATCTCCACACAATTCAAGCAAGCATGCAAAAGAGTATATGAGAAGCGGAAAGTAAAGCATGCAACTTGCAAGAATGTAAAGGGAAGGGTTTGGAGGATTCAAACGCAATTGGAGACACGAATGTTTTTGTCGTGGTTCCGATAGGTGGTGCTATCGTACATCCACGTTGATGGAGACTTCAACCCACGGAGGGTAATGGTTGCGCGAGTCCACGGAGGGCTCCACCCACGAAGGGTCCACGAAGAAGCAACCTTGTCTATTCCATCATGGCCGTCGCCCACTAAGGACTTGCCTCACTAGCGGTAGATCTTCACAAAGTAGGCGATCTCCTTGCCCTTACAAACTCCTTGGTTCAACTCCAAAATCTTGTCGGAGGCTCCCAAGTGACACCTAGCCAATCTAGGAGACACCACTCTCCAAAAAGTAACAAATGGTGTGTTGATGATGAACTCCAACACTCAACTCTCTCTCACAGGATTTGGATTTGGTGGAAAGAAGATTTGAGTGGAAAGCAACTTGGGAAGGCTAGAGATCAAGATTAATATGGTTGGAATGGAATATCTTGACCTCAACACAAGTGTAGGTGGTTCTCTCTCAGAAAATGTGTATTGGAAGTGTAGGTATGTTCTGATGGCTCTCTCCATGAATGAAGAGTGGGTGGAGGGGTATACATAGTCTCCACACAGAATCTAACCGTTACACACAATTTGCCAAACTCGGTGGGACCGAATGGTTAAACTCGGTCGGACCGATTCAGCAAACCTAGTGACCGTTAGGATTTTCGGTGGGACTGAGATGCAACTCGGTAGGACCGATATGGTTAGGGTTAGGGCATAACGTAATCTCAGTGTGACCGATTACACAAACTCGGTGGGACCAATTTTGGTAATAAGCTAACTAGAGAGTTGGTCAGGTGAACTCGGTGGGACCGATTCGCTCATCTTGGTGAGACCGAAATGTTACAAAAGGGAAACAGAGAGTTTACATTGCAATCTCGGTGGCACTGATCGCTCATCTCGGTTAGACCGAAACGTTACGAAGGGAAATAGAGAGATTAGAATCCCATCTCGGTGAGACCGAGATCCCTATCGGTGAAACCGAATTGCTAGGGTTTGTGGCAGTGGCTATGACATTTGAAACTCGGTGGAGCCGGATAGAAAGAATCGGTGGGGCCGAGTTTGACTTTTGGTTTAGGTCATATGTGGATGTGGGAAGGTAGTTGAGGGTTTTGGAGCATATCACTAAGAACTTTGAGCAAGCAAGCCATTAAGCAACACCTCATCCCTCCTTGATAGTATTGGCTTTTCCTATAGACTCAATGTGATCTTGGATCACTAAAATATAAAATGTAGAGTCTTGATCTTGAAGCTTGAGCCAAATTTTTTGTCCTTAGAATTTTGAGGGATCCACTTTCCTCATCCATGCCATGCCATTCATTGAGCTTTTCCTGAAATATTAATCTTGGAATAATGTTAGCTCAATGAGATATATGTTGTTAGGAATTACCAAAAACACCCGGGGATAGTTGCACTTTCAATCTCCCCCTTTTTGGTAATTTATGACAACATATAGATCAAAGCTTCGACAAATAATAATAAGAGTGAAAGATATTTTCGCTTTGAGAAGTATGTGAAAAGCAAGAGCTCCCCCTAAATTTGTGCATATCTTAAGATTTGCTTTGGACTGCAAATGCACAATGAGTTAGGATCTTGGGTTACTCTTCCATGTCACATGCATCTTGGTGGAGTGCTCAAAATGATAAGAATTAAATACATGCACTCATCACCAAGCAAAGTGAATGATCATATAAGGATAAGTAAGATAATATCATCCAACAAGCATAAGTGTAGCTTATGATCAACCACATGATCGCCAATGTCTCACAGATAATAGCATAGTATCTCAAGCAATCAAAAGCAAACAAAGTTCAACCACCAAAGCAAGAGAGAATAAAAAGCAATGCTCTCTCTCGAAGCCTATGATCTATACATTTTTCTCCCCCTTTGGCAACAAGTTACCAAAAAGTTCATAGAAAATGCATAGCACTAAAATGTCTCTCAGGCTTGGTCTTCAGGTGGTGGTGTCCGGAGAACTCCAAGGACGAAGGCTTCAGTCGAAGTAGACGGAGATGATGGGGTAGGTGCTGGAGCTGGTGGCACTGAAGCTGTAGCTGGTGCAGATGAAGTGGCTCTAGTGTCTGGTACAGGCACTGCAGCAGATCTCTGAGCTCGAGGCACTCTGGCAAATGCATCAGTGGTTGTCTTGCCCTTCCTCTCCTGCATGACATCTTGTAGCTGCTCCACAACAGACCGAATCTCAGTTACTTTGACATCTAAATCATAGAATTTTTGTTCCACGATTCTTTCCAGGCTCTCCTGGTTTTGAGTTAGGGTGGCCAGCCCCTTCTCAATCCTCAGAGATGATGCTATCAAGTAACCAAGCTGGTCCTGCTTGCTTTTCAAAAAGTACTTAGATGCCTCCTCTTGAGTTGGCATCTTGGCAGCCTTCTCTCTTTGCCTTCTCGTTCTTTGCTTGTGCTTGCACTGAGGAGGGTTCATCTTCATTCATCACAACTTGGTTGTCCTCAAAGTCAGGATAGATAGGCAAGTGTTCCTTATCCAACAAGTATGTGCCTGTGCCCATCTTTGAGTTTATCAACTCCTGGATCTATGGCGCATATCCGCAACTTCTTTTCTGGTCAGCTACTGTCCTCTTGATAATCTCAACTATAAGGCTCATGACCTTGAACTTCTGTGGCACATCAAATATATGTAGCAAGTTAATTGCATGCCCACTGATCATGTTGTGGTCACCTGACTTGGGCAGAAGAGTGTGCCTTAGGATCCAGTTGATCGTTGGCAGTCCTGACAGAAGAAAATGGACTGACCCAAACTTAAAAGTCTCAAGAGCATCTTCAGGAATCTCCTTGTACATCTGTGACATAGAATTTTGATCCATCTTTTTCTTGGCATAAACATCCAAGTCATCTTCACTTTCCTTTGGGGCATTGATCAGATTGGCCCATTCCTCAATAGTTGATTGGTACCTTGTACCTTCAGACATCCATACTATCCTGCCATCTAGATAGAAGTGTGCTGTGGAGTAGAATTGCATTATGAGCTCCTCATTCCACTTTGTGAGCTTTTGCCCAACAAAGTCTGCAACTGCACAAGCACGGAAGCTGTCAAACACACCAGGATAGTGTTCCTCATTTTCCTTCATGTAGGTCCAGTTGACCCACCTCATATCACACACTATAGGCTTCTTGTCCAACAAAATTGTCTCATAGAAATCCTGTTGTTCCTTTGTGTGGAACCTGTAATCAACAACAGTCCTTCTCCTGTAGCATATGGGTCTGTCTCTCTCCATTTCCTCAGTCCCGAGTCTCTCCTGATCTTCATGTTCTCAGCCACAGGATGAGCATCATTGTGGTCTGGAATTTTTGGCTTCAATTTTCTCAGAACATGCTCTTCATCTTCTTCTTCAGCAACAGTCTCAGGCACTGAGGCCTTGTTCTTCTCAGCAGCTGGTATGTTTTTGGTATTTCTCTTTGGTGCAGTCTTGGGCTTGGAGGCAGCTTTGGGTGCTTCTTTGGGCTTTGATGATGCAGCCCCTATCCTGAAAGCATCACCCATAAGCTTCTGTGCCTTGGATGCTGGTGCAGCAACCTCTTCTTCCTCTTCTTCTTCCATCATGGAAGCCTTTCCAATCACTCTGGCCATGGTCTTCTTGACCCTTTCCTTCCTTTTCTTTCCTTCTGAAGTAGGCTCTTTGGGTTGAGATTCCAAAGATGCTTGATAGGATGCTCTGGCCTTAGACATTGGTTGTCTTCTTGCTGGCCTTTTGATCTTCATCCCTGGCTTAACTGCAGCTGAGCTGTACTCCTTCTTAACCACTTTCTTCTTTGATGTGGCCTCATCCTCAGTGGCCACATAGTCTTCATCCTCAGACTCTGAAGTTTTCTTCTTGCTTGCTCTAGTGGCAGCCTTTGGCAAATTGCTTGGGGTGCTCCTACTACCATCATCTGAACTGCTAGAGGGACTAGTGCCCTCACTCAGGTGAACCTACTCCTCTGACCTGTTCTGGCTGTCACTCTGGTTCGACATGTTGCAAACACTGATAGCAGACCCTATGAATAGATATAGATGAGATAGAGTGGATGAGCATCACAAAATACAGATGTTTTTGCAAAAGAATGAGTCAAAAACTTAGTTTTAGTTTTCCATAGAAAGCATTTCGGATCAACCGATTTGCAAACTCGGTGATACCGAAGCAGCTATTGGAACCTAAACTAGTAAACTCGGTCAGACAATACGAGATGCTGCCACGGTCTGAAGAGATCACTTGTGGAATACCGTGCAGAGAGACAAAACGAGAGGTATAGAGTTCCGCCAATTGAGCTGCAGTGATCGACTCTTTGATAGGCAGAAAGTGAGCCACTTTGATGAGTTTGTCAATGACAATGAATATATCATCATTGCCATGCTTGGACTTTGGAAACCCAGTCACGAAGTCCATCTCAATGTGGTCAAACTTCCATTCTGGAATGGCAAGAGGTTGGAGGAGACCTGCTGGCCTTTGGTATTCTGCCTTCACTCTTCTGCAGACATCACATTCATTCACGAATTGAGCAATCTCGCGTTTCATTCGAGTCCACCAATAAGCCTGCTTGAGATCCTGATACATCTTCGTGCTCCCCGGGTGGATGGAGAGGAGAGAATTGTGAGCCTCGTTCAAGATCACTTTACGGAGGTCACCTTTGGGTACCACAATACGATCCTCAAAGAAGAGAGTATCCTTGTCATCAAGGCGGTAGCACTTGTACTTGGACTGGCTCTTGGCAATCCCAATCTTCACCTTTTTCACCATAGCATCAAGAAGCTGGGCTTGGCGAATCTGGTCTTCCAAGGTAGGAGAGATTTGAAGGTTGGCGAGGAAACCTTGAGGAACAACTTGCAGATTAAGTTTGCGGAAAGCTTCACAAAGCTCGGGTTGATAAGGCTTGAGAATCAGACTGTTGCAGTAAGCCTTCCTGCTCAAAGCGTCAGCAATCACATTGGCCTTGCCTGGAGTATACTCGATACTCGGATTATACTCTTGAATCATTTTGACCCATCGAGTTTGCCTGAGGTTGAGATTAGGCTGAGTGAAGATGTACTTGAGACTCTTGTGATCAGTGAAAATGTCCACTTTTCTTCCCAATAGAAGATGTCTCCAAGTCAAAAGAGCATGCACAACTGCCGCCAACTCGAGATCATGAGTGGGGTAGTTCTTCTCATTAGGCTTCAACTGGCGAGATGTATAAGCAACAACTTTCTTCTCTTGCATCAATACTGCACCAAGACCTTGGAGAGAGGCATCACAAAAGACCTCGTACGGCTTGGATTCATCAGGCGGAGTGAGAACTGGAGCAGTGATCAATTTCTCTTTCAAAGTGTTGAAAGCAATATCACACTCCGGAGACCAAACGTACTTGACATGCTTCTGGAGAAGATTAGAGAGAGGCTTCGCGATCTTAGAAAAGTTTTCAATGAATCTTCGGCAATAGCTTGCGAGACCGAGGAAGGTACGGAGTTGCTTCACGTTCTGAGGAGGTTCCCAATTCACAATTGCAGACACCTTCTCAGGATTCATGGCAATGCCCTTGGCAGAGATGATATGGCCAAGATAAAGAACCTCATCGAGCCAAAATTCACACTTGGAGAACTTGGCATAAAACTGATGTTCTCTGAGCTTATCAAGAACCAAACGCAAGTGCTTGGCATGATCTTCCTTGTTCTTTGAGAAAACCAGAATGTCATCGAGATAGACTAAAACGAAGTCATTGGTGTAGGCATTGAAGATGAAATTCATCATGCGAGAGAACGTTGGAGGAGCGTTGACGAGGCCAAAAGACATGACAGTGTATTCATATGAACCAAAGCTTGTCCTGAAAGCCGTCTTGGGAATATCTTGCTCACGGATTCGAATATGATGATAACCCATATGGAGATCAAGCTTGGAGAAAACTTGGGCACCTTTGAGTTGTTCGAATAGCTCGTTGATGTTGGGAAGTGGGTATCTGTTATTGATGGTCTTCTTGTTCACTGGATGGTAATCAACACAATGTCGGTCTGTTCCATCCTTCTTCACAAAAATAACACCACAGCCCCATGGAGAAGAACTAGGCCGGATGAGACCCATTTTCTCTTGAATATCGAGTTGCTTCTTCAGCTCCTTCAACTCTTCAGGTCCGAGCTTGTAAGGACGTTTGCACACAGGTTCCGTACCAGGCTCAAGATCAATAACGAATTCAACTGGCCGGTGCGGAGGCATTCCTGGAAGCTCTTCTGGAAAGACGTCTTGATATTCGCAAACGACTGGAATTTGCGAGATAGCATCGAGTTCACCCTTCTCATTGAGAGAAAACGGACAGATGGTATTATCCCGAGCGGCAAAGACAATTACATCCTCAGGCGAATAAGTCAATTGAATCTGCCTGGCTGCACAATCAAGCCGAGCCTTGTGCTTAGAAAGCCAATCCACTCCGAGAATAAGATCAATATCTGAGTTACCAAGCACCATAGGAGAAGAAAGAAACTTGTAATCGCCCAATGTGATAGAAACATCCGGGACTATTGAAGTAGCCCTCATAGACTTAGCCGGAGAAACCACTCCCATAGGTTTACCCAACATTTGTGAAATGAAGTCATGCTTGGAGACAAATGATCTTGACATGAAACAATGCGATGCACCAGTGTCGAAAAGAACTTTTGCTGGAAAAGAGTTAACTGGAAAGTTACCCATGATGACATCTAATGATTCCTCTGCCTGAGCTGCATTCAGCAAGTTGACCTTGGCGTGCTTGGGGTTATGCTTAACCATAGCTATACTTGTCGATCTGATAGGTGGAGGAGGAGGAAGACGCCTCTGGTTGAAACACTTGTTGGCATAGTGACCCTTTTGTTGGCACTTGTTGCATGTGACATCTGAAAGCGGACGGTGGTACGGAGCACTCGATCTTGGAGCTTGAGACGAAGTCTTGTTCTGAAAGCCAGGGTTGGGTCGGTGGGAAGAACCACTGCCACCTTTGCTCTTCTGCTGATATGGCTGACGGAACGGAGGAGGAGGAAGCCAATACTTCTGCTGCTTGGCCACTTGAGTAGAGGAAGAAGGAGTAACATCTCTGGCTCGCTTCTTGGAAGCATCACACTTCAACTGAGTAGCCTCTTGCTTCAGTGCCATGTTGTAGAACTCATCGTATCTCAAGGGCTCAAAGAGGACAAGAGCGAGCTGAATATCTTCTCCGAGACCACCCCTGAACTGATATATCATGCTCTTCTCATCAGGGACGTCCTGCTTGGCAAAGCGGGCAAGCTTCTGGAACAACTTGTTGTAGTCATAGACAGACAAAGAGCCTTGCTTCAGATTGCGGAATTTCTCACGCTTGCTTTCAACCACGCTCTGGGGAATATGATGAGCCCTGAAATCTCGACGGAAATCATCCCAAGTGATAACACTTCCACCTCTGGAGTCCTTGTACTGCTGGAACCATTCTGCAGCTTGATCTTTGAGTTGGAAGGAAGCGAACTTGACAAAGTCCTCAGGCCTGACGTTACTGCACTCGAAATGCTTACACAGATCCACAAGCCAATCGTTAGCATCGGTTGCCTCAACACAATTGCTGAAAGCCTTTGGCCCGTTAGCAAGGAACTGGTTGAGTGTAGCAAAGTGATTCTGATTGCTGCCTTGATTCCCTTGGTTGCCTTGATTGCGCTCTTGAAGAATTTGCATGATCAACTATGTGTTTGCATTGGTTGCGGCCATCACAGCTTGCCATGCCTCCGGAGGAGGTGGAGGTGGTGGCGGATCAGGATTCGGAGTCGTGCGCGTTGGAGGAGCCATCCTGAAAAGTTGACCACCATTAGCACATTGACAGACAAATATTGAAGCTGAATCCAACGGAATGAAAATTGCAACATATAGTCTTCACATCCGAACAAAATGAACGAATGCATTCCTCTTGAAATGGTCACCTATCCATAAATTGAGAAGCCACGCAGAATTAAGGTAGAGAAATAAATCAACAAGGTACGGATCAAGAACGAATAATCGGTAAGAAATCCCAATCTCAAACCAATATCCGTGGAAGAAGAACTAGAGCTACTAGAATTCCCACCTATGAAACTCCTGAACCTTTCCGGTTATGCAATCAGGTGTTGGGGACACAGGGGAAGCATAATATCTCACCCAAACTAGCAAATCCTACATCCAGCTGTATCCATCCTTCAACACATAACCAAGAAACCTTCGGAAACCATCTACCTCAACCTTCGAAAAACATCCATTATACAAGTTATGGCGATACTCCCGAACTCCCGCCCCAGTACTGGGTGGCGTCGAGGTTATCTCACCAACGAACTGCATAAAAGAGATTTTCGATGTCGGCGTACTAAACTCAGGTATTCCAGAACTGTAACGATAAAATTATGATGACAACACCTCAGAGCTCAACTCCCCGGGACACTTCCACTAAACCCCTGACAGGAGGCACCAAGACAATGTTCTCATCATAAAACCATCGGAACGATTCCAAGATGCCCGCATGATCCTAAAAAAAATTTAGTGAAATTTGAGAAGAGAAGAGTCAAAACTCTACGTCAGGATGCCTTACCAGAGCGATGAGGAGATTGGGAAGTAAAAAGAATTCCTAAACTCTCCGATATATAATTCCTAAATGACTCAAAACATTTTTGTAGACACAACTCGGCCGCTAAAAATGATCAAGCAATGGGGCTCCAAAGGTCGGGGAAGGCTCTGATTACCAACTTGTCACACCCTCGATGCGACTATATCTCCCACGTGTCGAGGCACGACTTAGAGGCATAATCGCATTGAAGGCATATGTCGCAAGTTAGGCAATCTTCACAACATCCCATGATAATAATAAAGGGGAGATAACATAGTTGGCTTACACTCGCCACGTCAATCAAGTACATAAATAACATTACATCATCCAAACACTCATGGCCCGACTATGGCGCCAAAATAAAAGAGAACCCAACATGCGACACGGTCCCAATCACCCCCAACTGGGCACCACTATTGATCATCGGGAAAGGAAACATAGTAACGTTGAGAGTCTTCGTCGAACTCCCACTTGAGCTCATACGCATCTCCTAGAGCGGAATCATCAGGCCCTGCATCTGGTGTAATAGTAATCTATGAGCCACAGGGACTCAGCAATCTCGCACCCTCGCGATCAAGACTATTTAAGCTTAAAGGTATGGCAAGGTAAAAATAAGTGGAACTGCAGCAAGCGACTAGCAAGTATGGTGGCTAACTTATTCGCGAAAGAGAGCGAGAAGAGGAGGCAAAGAGCGAGCGTGAAACTAGAGAGCAACCTGCGCAAACATTACTCCAACACCGTGTCCACTTCCCGGACTCCGCCGAGAAGAGGCCATCACGGTAACACACTCAGTTGATTCATTTTAATTAATTAAGGTTCAAGTTATCTACAACCGGACATTAACAAATTCCCATCTGCCCATAACCGCGGGCACATCTTTCGAAAGTTCAATCCCTGCAGGGGAGTCCCAACTTAGCCCATGACAAGCTCTCATGGTCAACGAAGGAATAGACCTCCTCCCAAGACGTTTCGATCAGACTCGGTATCTCGGTAATTCAAGACAACTCCGACAATGGTAAAACAAGTCCAGCAACACCGCCCGCTGTGCCGACAAATCCCGATAGGAGCTGCACATATCTCGTTCTCAGGGCACACCGGATAAGCTAAGCGTACGGGAGCCAACATAACCCAAGGTGCCAAGGGACGGCCCCGCACGGTGCTCTAGGTTGGACCAACACTCAGAGGAGCACTGGCCCGGGGGGGTTAAAATAATGATGACCCTTGAGTCCGCGAAACCCAAGGGAAAAGGCTAGGTGGAAAATCGTAAAACCAAGGTTGGGCATTGCTGGAGGAGTTTTATTCAAGGTGGACTATCAAGGGGTTCCCATTATAACCCAACCGCGTAAGGAACGCAAAATCTGGGAACATAACACCGATATGACGGAAACTAGGGCGGCAAGAGTGGAACAAAACACTAGGCGAGAGGCCGAGTCTTCCACCCTTTACCAAGTATATAGATGCATTAAGATAACAAGATAATATAATGATATCCCAACAAGTAAATAAATGTTCCAACGAGGAACGGCCTCTAATCTTCACCTGCAACTAGCAACGCTATAAGAGGGGCTGAGCAAAGCGGTAACATAGCCAATCAACGGTTTGCTAGAACAATGGTGGGTTAGAAGTTTGACATGGCAATTTGGGAGGCTTGCAAGCAAATGGTAGGCATCGTAGCAATGGCATAGCAAAAGAGCGAGCAAACTAGCATATCAAAGATAGTAGTGATTTCGAGGGTATGATCATCTTGCCTGCACAGTTGTCAGAGTTGACTGGATCCTCGAAAGCAAGCTCAACGGGCTCCTCGTTAGAAAACTCATCTCCCGGCTCTACCCAAACAAGACAAACAAGCAACAAGGACACAATCAACCCCGTGCAAACTCAAACAACACAATGCAAAGATGGTATGCTATGCGGGATGCGATGCGGGATGCAAAATGCAAGATATGACAGAAAATGCATGAACCTGGCCTCAACTTGGAATTCCAAGTGTGCCACTGGAAAGATGAGATGAAATCGCTTGAAAACGATATAAAGAACACCGGAATCGGAGTTACGGTTTGGAAATGGCAAGCGTTTCAAAAACGACACCGGTCTGCGATTTTCAGCAAGTAGGCATCTAAATGCAATGAGATGAACATGCTACAGCACCCAAACATGACAACAAAATACATGGCAGGGATGCTTACAAGATGCTTAACAAAAGTCTATCACTGAGCTACGGCCAATTCATCCATTAACAGGTTCAAACAAGCATGGCAAAAATGCAAATGACAAACAGATCTCAGACTTGATGAAATTAACACTTGTCTGGAATTTCAGATCAGGTAGCCCTCTTCGGAGCAACAAAACTACATGCTACAGGATCTAAACATGGCAAAGTAAAGCATGGCATGGAGCTACTCAAAGAGCTTAACAAAAGTCCCTTAGTGACCTTGAGCCAAAAAGGACCAGAAAATACAATTACAAGCATGTGAACATAGCAAAAACATAATCAGTTTTCAGACTTAGTGAAAACTGGCACATGCTGAAATATAACTCAAGTAGGCATGTTTACGAGCTCGATGCACTCACTGTGGTGCAATTCAGGGCAAGACAAGCATACAACTAACAAGAAGGCATAAAATGCAAGCTAGACATGGCAAGAACAATAGCATAACATGCACGGATCAACTACAACATCACCGGCAAAATTGCAAACAAGTTGACAATCTGCTCAGATTCACAAAGTAGCAAAAGTAGAGCTCGATTGACTCAATCTAGGGTGCTCCATAATTGCAAACAAATACATGGATGAATAGAGCACTACAAGATTAACAAAACATCCTTACTGATCATCCTCAAAAGAGGCACGGATCACTAGGAAACAACATGAACATATGGCATCATGAGATAAACAGCTCCAGGACTTAGTGAAATCACTAAGTCCCTGAAAACAGACTTAGCAAGTGCACCACTTTGCAAGCTTGCAAAAGCCACCACACACATCACAAAAATACATGGGTTGCACCTCTGGAAATATGACAAAACCCTTAACAAAACATATGTAGAGCATCAGGGCATATCATGCACACATTAATCATGGCAAAAATGACAAAAACCTAAACGGAGTAACAGATCTGGCAATTAACTCAAGTAGCCCTCTTCTAGCAGCATTTCGGGTATCAAGATGAGCTCAAATGAAAATGATGCAATGGAACGAAATGATGTACTCTCTGAGTTGAACATTTTGGTATGCTATATGCATGAATCGGAGCTACGGATGCAAAGTTACGGAGCCGTGAACATGAGCACTTGAACTAAAATTATCAGGGACTTAGACGAAATTTTACCCTCCAGATCTAGGGTTTCGGCGGGCACACGAACCGAGGTTCGCCGGCGACGGGTAGGGCGATGGCCGGAGGGGGAGATGGCCGGGCCAGCCTCCACGGCGCGGGGCGTGTCACACCCTAGCTAGTCATGCATTAGAGTGTTGCATCATGTTTACTCTTTCATCAGAAACTTGAAATGGGGATCTGTGAAACCCTCAGAACCATTTTGAAAATGACTCAAATAAAAATTTCTCCAAAAGGATCCAAGAAAATGCTCATGTTGCTCTCTGAAAATATTGGACAGAGATAAAAGTCAAACCAATATTTTTAGTGGCTCATGGACATTTATTTTGGGCATTTGGAATTAATGCATAAATATTTGCATTGGAAATATATTAATTATATATATTAATATATGCCCAAATATTATGCCAATTATAAAAGAGCTCTGGAATAATATAAATAGCTCCTGCAAAAATTGGCATAAGTTAAATAAATGATTTAATATATTATTTAAATCAAAACAATTGTCAGAAATTAAAAAACAGAAAAATATATAACAGGAGGAGCTTACCTGGGCTCCTCCACTGTGCGGCCCAGCCAGCTGGCCGGCCCAGCCAGCAGCCGGCCCAGCCCACCACTGCAGCTCTCCGTCGTCTTCCTCCCCTCGCCCCGAAGCTGCTGCGTGCTCGCGCGCGCACGGCCGCGCGGCCACCTCCTGCTTGCCGACGAGCTCCTGGCCGCGTGGACGACTCCCGCAGACCGTCCCGATCCCCCCCTGCTCTCTCTCACTCTCCCCCGGCTCTCCTCTCCTCTCCCTCGCTCTCTCTCTCACACGGCCGAACACCACACTCGCCGCCGTTCGCCACAGCAGCCGTCTCCGGCCACCCCTCGCTCCCCCGACTAGCTCAGAAGCTCCGCCACGACCCCCTCTTCCTCCCCACCGCTCCACAGCTCCCCGGAAGCCCTGCATCGCCGCCACGTCGCCGTTCCCCTCTTCGGGCTCCGATCATCGTCGCCGTCGAATTCGTCGTCTCCGGCGCGTCCCCGAGCCCGCTTCGACGCCCACTGCAACCGCGGTGAGCCCCCGGATCGTTTCCCCCTTCTCCCCTGGTCCCTTTCGACCTCTAGGCCCTAGCCCCACCTTGGCCGAGAGCTCCACGCCGCCGGCGATGTCGCCGTCGTGGCCACGGTCGCCGTAGCGCCCAACCGAGCACACCATCGTGCTCCACACCTCACCAGGAGCACGTAGCACGCACCAACACCTCTTCTAATGCCCTGCAACGTCAATTCCGACCGCACCCGAACTCCGGCAGCCGCAGCCGAGCTCGCCGCCGTCAACTCCGGCCACCCCGAGCCCAACCACCACCACCAATAGACGCGGCTCAACCTCAGCAACACGTAGATGCCTTCCGCCGTCCATTTGGTTGCCGGAATGGCAAAAAGCACTTTCGCCGCCGTCTCGGACCTCGCCGGCGTCAAGTCGCCGGTGGGGTTTGACCTCCCAGGGTCACTGACGCGTGGGCCCTGTCGGCCAGGTGGTTAGATTAGCGCTAAACTACTGTTAGTCAACCCCCCCTGACACTGATAGTGGGCCCCAGCGCCACTAATCCCTAATTAGGATTAATTTAATCCTGTTTAACCCCCCCTGTCACTGACGTGTGGGCCCCACACGTCAGGTTTGACCTCAGCCAGCCGCAGTTGACCACTGACGTCATGCTGACGTCATGCTGGCGCAATAATTATATTTCTGGATTTAATTTAAATCAGGAAATTCCAGAATATTATTTAAACTTCAAAAATTCATAACTTTTATTCTGTAACTCCAAATTGGACAAATTATATATGAAAAATGATCAGAAAAATCCAATCTACCCATCTGTACTATTTTCATGCATGATCAAACAAGTTAAATTGATGTTTTAAGCAGAACAAGGAAAAGCACTTTTAAAAGGCCATGTTTGAATTTGAAATTTGAATCTTTGATTCAAATTTGTTCAAACCCTTCTGGTTCTAGTTGCACTAGCCCAACACACTCATATTGCCATGTTTCATGCATGCATCATATTGTTGCACATTGTTTGGTGATGCTTGTGTATCGATGTCCTTTGCGACAGGTTCTGTCCCCGAGGAGTACCGTGATTACCCTAACGAAGAACCATATCAGTGCATCGAACCATCAGGCAAGCAACCAACCATTTGATCATATCGATACAATCCCATGTTCTCGCTCCTGCTCTCTTTTACTGCATTAAGACAACGCGATTCAAACTGCTGTGTGCTACGGTAGTTGAACCCATTTCCTCTGCATGACCTGTCATTGCCACAGTAACTAGATGAAACCCACTAGCATGTGTAGGAGTTGCTTGAGCCATATGTATGTGTTGTTCCTACCTTGCTATGCCTGCTATGCTTAGAGTCGTGTCAGGTCTGGTTCATCTGGGTGATGGGCTGGAGTGAAATGATTATGTCGGTAATGGGAGTGGTGTGGTGAACACGATTTGGTAAAGGTATCGATGAGAGGCCATGTAGGAGTACATGGTGGGTTGTTTCATTGAAGCCGACCTTAAGCACTGAGATCTGTATGTGTGATTTAAGAATCAGCTACTACCATGCATTGGGCCTGAAACCAATGGACCCTCTCGGCTTCTTATTCACCCTAGTTCTCCGTCCAGGAGTTTCAAGTAGTTTCTGGTGTTTGTAGCCTACTGGAGGCCGTGGACAGCGCTGACCGTAGGGGTGGGCTGTGATGCGGTAGGTACGTGGCACGGTGTACCGAATACCCGTTAGGTATCTCGGGAACCCTGTTCACATCATTCGGGGCCGTATGGGAAACCTCGGCCGGACTCCCTGCGGATGGAACCTGAATAGGCGATAAACCTGGACTGGAGGCTTAGGTGATTAGGTAGGTCGTGGCCGACACCCACGTTGGGCTTCCGCTTGAAGGTTGCCGAGTACATGTCGTGTAAACGACGGTAAGTGGTGAGAGCGTGTATGAAGAAGTACCCCCTGCAGGGTTAACATGATCTATTCGAATAGCCGCGTCTGCGGTAAAGGACTACTTGGTTGCCTATACAGTTCATAGACAAGTAAATGGAAACTGTTAAAAGCCTCAAGATAAGTGTGAGTGCCGAGGATGGCTCTTCCGTAGGAAGACGGAGGTGGACCCTCGGTAGTGTATTGAAGTGGTGAGTAGTGGACTCGTGTGCGCAAAACCATTTTAAGTTGGAGTATCGTAGGATAGCCTAGCCAAGAGTCAAAGCTGGCTTGCTGCAATAACTCCACCAACCCTTCTTGATACTATGCATGTATGTAGGATCTGATGTAAGTCTTGCTGAGTACCTTTGTACTCATGTTGCTATAATCTACATTTTTACAGAAGACGCTGCAACCCCTTCTGATGGGTTCTATGTAGACGTTGACATCAACGAGTAGGCTAAAGACCCAGCTGGTGACCCTGAGCTTGTGAAGGACCACGTAGTATAGCGAGGCTTTCCAAGCCTCTTTTATTTTACTAGTTGTCTGTACTCAGACAAGTTACTTCCGCTGCTGGTTTGTATGACTGTATGACTTGTATGTGGGGTCGTGAGACCCGTACCTTCGTGTATGTTATGTATGGCTCACTGAGCCTTAAATAAAATACTTGTGTCATAGAGTCATGTTGTGATGCTTCGTTGTATTTGCACATATCGAGCATATTGTGTGTATGATTGAAATGCTTGGTATGTGTGGGATCTGACTATCTAGTTGTTTATCTTTGGTAGCCTCTCTTACCGGGAAATGTCTCCTAGTGTTACCGCTGAGCCATGGTAGCTTGCTACTGCTCTGGAACACTTAGGCTGGCCGGCATGTGTCCTTCTTCGTTCCTGTGTCTGTCCCTTCGGGGAAATGTCACGCTTTGAGTACCGGAGTCCTGTTAGCCCGCTACAGCCCGGTTTACCGGAGTCCTGCTAGCCCAGTGCTACAGCCCGGACCCACTTGCTGATGACCAACACGTTCGAAGCTGGGTCATGGATGCCTGTCCCTGTAAGTCTGTGCCACTTTGGGTTTACGACTAGTCATGTCAGCCCGGGCTCTTTATCATATGGATGCTAGCGACACTATCATATACGTGAGCCAAAAGGCGCAAACGGTCCCGGGAAAAGGTAAGACGACACCCGTGGGGATACCGTGCGTGAGGCCGCAAAGTGATATGAGGTGTTACCAGCTAGATCGATGTGACATCGAGTCGGGGTCCTGACAGCGTTGGCATCAGAGCCGGACTGCCTGTAGGTTCTCCAAGCCAAACTGGTCGATGTTGAGTCTAGAAATTCTTTAGTTATATGTAGGGGAATTGTTTGTGGGTTGGAACGTAAGGCTCTTTTTACTCCTTATACCTTATGACTTTCTGATCTGAGTCAGTCCATTCTTCCACCGGGGGTTAAGGAATTAGGATCTGTTCTCTCTATCAGGATCACGAGTTACTAATCAGTAGTACCTTATAAGTTTGATGGATACAAGCCTAGTTCAGTTCTACTACCACATTATGTTGTTAGAATGGATCCAGAACTTGATTCGATGATGTTGAGTGTGTACGAAATCCTTTGTCAAATGTCTCAAATCCTTCTTGAGCATTTACAGCTGTCATGCTGCCGAAATTTTGCTAGAAATTCTAATGCCTTTGCATTATGATTGTGCTTTCAGATGGCCACTCGCGACCTCAATCAAGTGGTTCGCCTGACTCGATGCCTAGATGTACCCGGCCATACTGCTAAGTTGGTCAGGGTAATGACTGAGGCTGGATACCGCTGGTATCCCGAGTACACGGTCGAAGAGCAATTCCGAGATTTTAATCAAAGCCAGTATCTCTGCACTGTCAGGATATTTCCATCTTATCCTGGATCCACCGAGCCTCTTCACTGCTCATATGGACTCGGGGTTACCATTGAGATGGCTGTGCGGGATGCCGCCTACTCTATGATGACCATTATGCGGGTCAGATCTGGCCTATTTCGGGACTCTGATTTCCGGTATATGCCAGGATCACTTCCGGGAGCACAAGGGTATCTCCAGGCTATCTATGCTGACCCCACCCAGGAGGATTCACGGACTCGCACCACTGCTGAGATGCTCGAGGATAAGGACCGTGAAAATCGGGCCTTAAGGCTAGAGCTCTTCAACACCCGTGCTGACCACTGGGCCATTTTGACTCGGTTCGCACCGGCGGTGCAAGCTGATTCACGGACTCGCACCACTGCTGAGATGCTCGAGGATAAGGACCGTGAAAATCGGGCCTTAAGGCTAGAGCTCTTCAACACCCGTGCTGACCACTGGGCCATTTTGACTCGGTTCGCACCGGCGGTGCAAGCTGGATATTCAGATATGCGCGATCTCTATCCTGTGAGATCCGCTCTGCCAGACGTGATGGTTTGGCGTGATGTAGGAGGCATCACCCCACCGCGCGGTCCCCGTAGGCCACCGTTTGTTGGTCCAAGGCCTCATCCTAGCCCCTATGGTCCACAAGCTCCGCGAGACCGTCTGTTTCTGGATGATCATGTTGAACTTCCAGGCTATGGAGGTGACTTTTACGAGGACTACTACGGATCGGTCTGAGTTAGTGGTAGTATCACTAGTTTGCACTAGCTGTGTCGTCTATCGTCCTGCGTGACTCGTGGGATATGACCTAGTTGTACTCTTTCCGGAGATGTAGAAAAATAATGTATAGGAGCTTGGAATGTCTCCGATGAGATGTAATCCTCTTTTCACCGTAATAGTACTTTGTTTGGTCTTGTACTAAACCCTGTATGGTGTGTATGACGATGGAATAAAAGAAGCAGTTTCTGTATCTACCATGTCATACGGATGATCATCTTGCATTCCGAGTTATTTCTTACATTATGAATCCTATGTCGGAATTTTACCATCCTGACTAAATCATTGTCTTGTTTACCTAGGATGGTCAACACGCGCGCTAACCCTGCTTCTCAAGAGCAGGCCGAAGGCAGTGAAGCCAGGGATGTAAATCTGCCTCATCCTCCTTCACTAGCCGAGGTGATGATGGAAGCTGAGAGAAACAAGCGGGAGATAAACCGTTTGTTGGAGCGTATTGAACAGAATACAGCACACCATCAGAGGGCTAACGTGGTGTCACTCAGTGATTTTATCAAATTGCATCCACCCATGTTCCACCACTCCGTCGAGCCTCTCGACGCTGATGATTGGCTTCGCAGTATCTCTCACAAGCTGCGTTCCGCGCTAGTAGCTGAGGTTGACAAGGTCACCTTTGCTGCATATCATCTTGAAGGCCCCGCCAGTCTATGGTGGGAGAATTATGGAGCTATGCGCCCAGCGGGCCATGTCACAACTTGGGCTGAGTTCAGCGAGGCTTTCCGTGAACATCACATTCCGGAGGGTCTCATGGACCGTAAACGTGAAGAATTTTGCAGTTTCACCCAAGGCCGACTTTCTGTGGATGCCTATAGCAGGGAGTTTGGTAATCTCGCACGATATGCAACTGAGGAAGTGTCTACTGATGCCAAGAAGCAAGCAAGGTTCCGTAAGGGCCTTAGTCCTGAGCTTCGCCGTGACCTCCGTCTGCATGAGTGCACATCTTTTTCGAAACTTGTCAACAAAGCCATCAGTGCTGAAACTGGTCAGACTGACTATGACGCAACACGCAAGCATGGACGTGATATGGGTTCCTCATCCGGTGCTGGTCCTCAGAAGCGCCGCGTGTGGGTACCCAACACCGCCCTGCCACCCAGGTTCACACCGAGGCCATCTTTCCAGGCGCCTCGCCCTGTTCAACAGTCTGCTCCAGCCAAGCCCTATGGGGGTCCAACCAATAATGCTCCTCCACGTACCAGTTCTGTGACTTGTTTCAAGTGTGGGGAATCTGGTCACTATATGCGTGAATGCCCCCAGACCAACCCCAATCAATCTGCTAAAGCTGTTGGCCGTGGCAAGCCGACAGGGAAAGTGTTTCATGCTAAACCGGTCACCGCTTCACGTGGCCATGTCAACTGTATCTCTGCCGAAGAAGCTCAAGAGGATCCCAACGTCGTTCTCGGTACGCTTCTTGTAAATTGCCACCCGGCATCTGTTCTTTTCGATACAGGAGCCTCTCATTCTTTTATATCTGAAAATTATGCTCGCTTGCATAACATCGCATTCGGTGATATGCCAACCTCTATGGTAATCCAAACTCTGGGATCCAAATGGCAAACTTCTAGAGTAAGCCATGGAAACGAAATCCAAGTCGACAGACTTGTTTTCCTTGCATCTTTGATAGCCCTTAAATCTTCAGATATTAATATCATTCTGGGTATGGACTGGATGTCAGCTCATCATGCCCAAATTGATTGCTTATCTAGGACTGTTCAACTCACCCATCCTTCGGGGAAGATAGTCAATGTCTTGACCCGAATAGCCAAGCGACAATTATATTCTCTCAACGCCAGCCCTTTGCCAGACCTTGAGGACGTTCCGGTAGTCCGTGACTTCCCGGATGTCTTTCCAGAGGAATTGCCAGGTGTTCCACCTGACAGAGATGTTGAGTTCGTAATAGACCTCATTCCAGGAACCGTTCCGATTGCTAGAAGGCCTTATAAGATGGCACCCCTAGAACTAGCCGAGCTTAAGAAACAACTCGATGAGTCCTTGAAAAAGGGTTTCATCCGACCTAGCTCATCTCCGTGGGCTTGCCCCGTCCTATTCGTCAAGAAGAAGGATGGTACGGACCGGATGGTTGTAGATTACCGACCTGTCAATTTGGTCACAATCAAGAACAAATACCCGCTTCCCAGGATCAACGACCTGTATGATCAGCTCGCTGGATCCTCAGTCTTCTCCAAGATGGATTTGAGGTTGGGCTACCATCAAATCAAAATCAGAAACGGGGACATTCCTAAAACGGCCTTTGTTACTCGTTACGGCCAATACGAGTACACCGTCATGTCCTTCGGTTTAACCAACGCTCCAGCCACCTTTTCTCGGTTAATGAACTCAATCTTCATGGAGTATTTGGATAAATTCGTCGTGGTTTACCTCGATGATATACTCATCTACTCCAAGAACGAGGAAGAACATGCCGAACATCTAAGGCTAGTGTTGCAGAAACTTCGAGAGCATCGCCTTTATGCCAAATTTTCTAAATGTGAATTCTGGTTATCAGAAGTGACCTATCTGGGTCATGTAATATCTGGTAAAGGTATTGCTGTTAACCCTGAGCGAGTTCAAGCCGTCCTTAACTGGACTCCACCTGAATCGGTCAAGCAAGTTCGGAGTTTTCAAGGCTTAGCGAGCTATTGTCGTCGCTTTGTCGAGAACTTCTCCAAAGTTGCCAAACCTCTAACCGAACTCCTCAAGAAAGATAAGAAGTTCGAATGGACTCCACAATGTGAGCACAACTTTCAGGAACTGAAAAGACGCCTGACTTCTGCTCCCGTACTGGTACCGCCAGACTTCTCCAAGGACTTTGTTATCTACTGCGACGCCTCGCGACAAGGACTAGGTTGCATTCTCATGCAAGATCGACACGTAATTGCCTACGCTTCACGGCAATTGCACCCACATGAGGAGAATTATCCTACTCATGATCTAGAGCTTGCAGCCGTAGTCTATGCACTTAAGACCTGGCGACATTACCTCCTCGGTAATCGTTGCGAAATATTCACTGATCACCAAAGTCTGAAGTATATTTTCACCCAACTGGATTTGAATCTCAGGCAGAGACGTTGGGTTGAATTGATCACCGACTTCGACTTAGGAATAACCTACACCCCAGGGAAAGCCAACGTCATGGCTGATGCGCTAAGTCGTAAATCTTATTGCAACAATCTGATGTTACAACAAAGTCAACCGCTTCTCCATGAGGAATTTCGGAAGCTTAACCTTCACATTGTTCCTCAAGGTTTTATCTCCACCTTGGTGGCAAAACCTACCCTTACGGATCAAATTATCAAAGCACAGAAGGTAGATCCGGGAATCTCCCGCATCAAGAGAAACATCCAGAAAGGAATTGCGAATTGCTTCTCCATTAATGATCAAGGGGTCGTATACTTCGGGAATCAACTAGTGGTTCCCAAAGTGCGAAACCTGAGGCGATTGATCCTTAAGGAAGCTCATGAATCTCCTCTCACCATTCATCCCGGTAGTACTAAAATGTATCAGGACCTACGCCAGAGGTTCTGGTGGACTAGGATGAAGAGAGAAATTGCTCAGTATATTGCAAATTGCGACGTCTGTCGTCGTGTAAAAGCAGAGCATCAACGGCCTGCTGGCACCCTTCAACCCTTAGCTATTCCTGAATGGAAATGGGATAAAATTGGTATGGATTTCATTACCGGTTTTCCCAGGACCAAGAGAGGGAATAATGCTATTTTCGTCGTGGTCGATCGTCTTTCCAAAGTAGCCCATTTCCTACCTGTTCGAGAGAGTATAACCGCTAGTCAACTGGCAGACTTATACATCTCCCGAATAGTGTCCCTCCATGGTGTTCCTTTGGAAATTAACTCGGATCGAGGAAGTCTTTTCACCTCTCGATTTTGGGAAAGTTTCCAAAATGCTATGGGAACCCGTCTCTCCTTTAGCACCGCTTTCCACCCTCAGTCGAGCGGTCAAGTGGAACGCATCAACCAAATTCTAGAAGACATGCTTCGAGCCTCCGTTATCTCGTTCGGAATGGACTGGGAGAAGTGCCTTCCATTTGCCGAATTCGCTTACAACAACAGCTATCAATCTAGCTTGGGTAAAGCCCCTTTTGAAGTTCTCTATGGACGACGGTGTCGAACACCCCTTAACTGGTCAGAGACCGGGGAAAGACAATTCTTTGGCCCGGATATGATTCAGGAAGCAGAAGAGCAAGTTCGTATCGTTCGTGAAAAGTTGAAAACAGCCCAATCTCGTCAAAAGAGTCAATATGACCGAAAACATAAGGCTATGACTTTCGAGGTTGACGAGAAGGCTTATCTTCGGGTCACCCCTCTGAAGGGAACCCATCGTTTCGGTATCAAAGGCAAATTGGCTCCTCGTTACATTGGACCTTTTCGCATCCTTGCCAAACGAGGAGAAGTTGCCTACTAGTTGGAACTACCTCCGCACCTCTCCAGAGTTCACGATGTCTTCCACGTTTCTCAACTCAGGCGTTGCTTCTCGGATCCTATCCGTGAAGTGGACCACGAAACGCTTGATCTTCAAGATGATCTTACATATCGAGAGTACCCCATTCGTATCCTCGATCAAGCCGAACGTACCACCCGGCGTCATAATATCAAATTTCTCAAAGTTCAATGGTCGCACCATTCTGAGGATGAAGCAACCTGGGAAAGGGAGGATCGTCTTCGACTCGAGTATCCCGCCTTCTTCCCGGAGGAACCCAAATCTCGGGACGAGATTCTTTTGAGTGGGGGTGAGTTGTCACACCCTAGCTAGTCATGCATTAGAGTGTTGCATCATGTTTACTCTTTCATCAGAAACTTGAAATGGGGATCTGTGAAACCCTCAGAACCATTTTGAAAATGACCCAAATAAAAATTTCTCCAAAAGGATCCAAGAAAATGCTCATGTTGCTCTCTGAAAATATTGGACAGAGATAAAAGTCAAACCAATATTTTTAGTGGCTCATGGACATTTATTTTGGGCATTTGGAATTAATGCATAAATATTTGCATTGGAAATATATTAATTATATATATTAATATATGCCCAAATATTATGCCAATTCTAAAAGAGCTCTGGAATAATATAAATAGCTCCTGCAAAAATTGGCATAAGTTAAATAAATGATTTAATATATTATTTAAATCAAAACAATTGTCAGAAATTAAAAAACAGAAAAATATATAACAGGAGGAGCTTACCTGGGCTCCTCCACTGTGCGGCCCAGCCAGCTGGCCGGCCCAGCCAGCAGCCGGCCCAGCCCACCACTGCAGCTCTCCGTCGTCTTCCTCCCCTCGCCCCGAAGCTGCTGCGTGCTCGCGCGCGCACGGCCGCGCGGCCACCTCCTGCTTGCCGACGAGCTCCTGGCCGCGTGGACGACTCCTGCAGACCGTCCCGATCCCCCCCTGCTCTCTCTCACTCTCCCCCGGCTCTCCTCTCCTCTCCCTCGCTCTCTCTCTCACACGGCCGAACACCACACTCGCCGCCGTTCGCCACAGCAGCCGTCTCCGGCCACCCCTCGCTCCCCCGACTAGCTCAGAAGCTCCGCCACGACCCCCTCTTCCTCCCCACCGCTCCACAGCTCCCCGGAAGCCCTGCATCGCCGCCACGTCGCCGTTCCCCTCTTCGGGCTCCGATCATCGTCGCCGTCGAATTCGTCGTCTCCGGCGCGTCCCCGAGCCCGCTTCGACGCCCACTACAACCGCGGTGAGCCCCCGGATCGTTTCCCCCTTCTCCCCTGGTCCCTTTCGACCTCTAGGCCCTAGCCCCACCTTGGCCGAGAGCTCCACGCCGCCGGCGATGTCGCCGTCGTGGCCACGGTCGCCGTAGCGCCCAACCGAGCACACCATCGTGCTCCACACCTCACCAGGAGCACGTAGCACGCACCAACACCTCTTCTAACGCCCTGCAACGTCGATTCCGACCGCATCCGAACTCCGGCAGCCGCAGCCGAGCTCGCCGCCGTCAACTCCGGCCACCCCGAGCCCAACCACCACCACCAATAGACGCGGCTCAACCTCAGCAACACGTAGATGCCTTCCGCCGTCCATTTGGTTGCCGGAATGGCAAAAAGCACTTTCGCCGCCGTCTCGGACCTCGCCGGCGTCAAGTCGCCGGTGGGGTTTGACTTGTCCAACCTGGGGTTTGACCTCCCAGGGTCACTGACGCGTGGGCCCTGTCGGCCAGGTGGTTAGATTAGCGCTAAACTACTGTTAGTCAACCCCCCCTGACACTGACAGTGGGCCCCAGCGCCACTAATCCCTAATTAGGATTAATTTAATCCTGTTTAACCCCCCCTGTCACTGACGTGTGGGCCCCACACGTCAGGTTTGACCTCAGCCAGCCGCAGTTGACCACTGACGTCATGCTGATGTCATGCTGGCGTAATAATTATATTTCTGGATTTAATTTAAATCAGGAAATTCCAGAATATTATTTAAACTTCAAAAATTCATAACTTTTATTATGTAACTCCAAATTGGACAAATTATATATGAAAAATGATCAGAAAAATCCAATCTACCCATCTGTACTATTTTCATGCATGATCAAACAAGTTAAATTGATGTTTTAAGCAGAACAAGGAAAAGCACTTTTAAAAGGCCATGTTTGAATTTGAAATTTGAATCTTTGATTCAAATTTGTTCAAACCCTTCTGGTTCTAGTTGCATTAGCCCAACACACTCATATTTCCATGTTTCATGCATGCATCATATTGTTGCACATTGTTTGGTGATGCTTGTGTATCGATGTCCTTTGCGACAGGTTCTGTCCCCGAGGAGTACCGTGATTACCCTAACGAAGAACCATATCAGTGCATCGAACCATCAGGCAAGCAACCAACCATTTGATCATATCGATACAATCCCATGTTCTCGCTCCTGCTCTCCTTTACTGCATTAAGACAACGCGATTCAAACTGCTGTGTGCTACGGTAGTTGAACCCATTTCCTCTGCATGACCTGTCATTGCCACAGTAACTAGATGAAACCCACTAGCATGTGTAGGAGTTGCTTGAGCCATATGTATGTGTTGTTCCTACCTTGCTATGCCTGCTATGCTTAGAATCGTGTCAGGTCTGGTTCATCTGGGTGATGGGCTGGAGTGAAATGATTATGTCGGTAATGGGAGTGGTGTGGTGAACACGATTTGGTAAAGGTATCGATGAAAGGCCATGTAGGAGTACATGGTGGGTTGTTTCATTGAAGCCGACCTTAAGCACTGAGATCTGTATGTGTGATTTAAGAATCAGCTACTACCATGCACTGGGCCCGAAACCAATGGACCCTCTCGGCTTCTTATTCACCCTAGTTCTCCGTCCAGGAGTTGCAAGTAGTTTCTGGTGTTTGTAGCCTACTGGAGGCCGTGGACAGCGCTGACCGTAGGGGTGGGCTGTGATGCGGTAGGTACGTGGCACGGTGTACCGAATACCCGTTAGGTATCTCGGGAACCCTGTTCACATCATTCGGGGCCGTATGGGAAACCTCGGCCGGACTCCCTGCGGATGGAACCTGAATAGGCGATAAACCTGGACTGGAGGCTTAGGTGATTAGGTAGGTCGTGGCCGACACCCACGTTGGGCTTCCGCTTGAAGGTTGCCGAGTACATGTCGTGTAAACGACGGTAAGTGGTGAGAGCGTGTATGAAGAAGTACCCCCTGCAGGGTTAACATGATCTATTCGAATAGCCGCGTCTGCGGTAAAGGACTACTTGGTTGCCTATACAGTTCATAGACAAGTAAATGGAAACTGTTAAAAGCCTCAAGATAAGTGTGAGTGCCGAGGATGGCTCTTCCGTAGGAAGACGGAGGTGGACCCTCGGTAGTGTATTGAAGTGGTGAGTAGTGGACTCGTGTGCGCAAAACCATTTTAAGTTGGAGTATCGTAGGATAGCCTAGCCAAGAGTCAAAGCTGGCTTGCTGCAATAACTCCACCAACCCTTCTTGATACTATGCATGTATGTAGGATCTGATGTAAGTCTTGCTGAGTACCTTTGTACTCATGTTGCTATAATCTACATTTTTACAGAAGACGCTGCAACCCCTTCTGATGGGTTCTATGTAGACGTTGACATCAACGAGTAGGCTAAAGACCCAGCTGGTGACCCTGAGCTTGTGAAGGACCACGTAGTATAGCGAGGCTTTCCAAGCCTCTTTTATTTTACTAGTTGTCTGTACTCAGACAAGTTACTTCCGCTGCTGGTTTGTATGACTGTATGACTTGTATGTGGGGTCGTGAGACCCGTACCTTCGTGTATGTTATGTATGGCTCACTGAGCCTTAAATAAAATACTTGTGTCATAGAGTCATGTTGTGATGCTTCGTTGTATTTGCACATATCGAGCATATTGTGTGTATGATTGAAATGCTTGGTATGTGTGGGATCTGACTATCTAGTTGTTTATCTTTGGTAGCCTCTCTTACCGGGAAATGTCTCCTAGTGTTACCGCTGAGCCATGGTAGCTTGCTACTGCTCTGGAACACTTAGGCTGGCCGGCATGTGTCCTTCTTCGTTCCTGTGTCTGTCCCTTCGGGGAAATGTCACGCTTTGAGTACCGGA
>NC_041380.1:478944214-478957843 GCF_002162155.2 Triticum dicoccoides
CGGGCGGCGCAGCGAGGCGGTCGGGTGGCGCGCGGAACGGGCCGCGCGGGGGGCCCGGTTCGGGCTCGCCCGGGTCAAGGCGGCTGAGGCGGTGTGGGCGTTGGGACCGACCAATGATGAGGCGACACGTGGCGGCGGAGCTGAATTCGGACGTGTCCGTCGGTGCAGATCTTGTCCGGCGGCGCGCGAGGGGATTTTTAGGGTTTCGGAGGTAGGAGGAGATCCGAAAATCGGGGGGTGTTTAAATAGGCATAGAGGGAGCTAGGAGAGTCCAAATGAGGTGCGGTTTTCGGCCACGCGATCGTGATCGAACGATCTAGATGATGGAGTAGAGTTTGGTGGGTTTGGGGCCAAATTGGAGGAGTGTTGGGCTGCAACACACACGAGGCCTTTTCGGTCCCTCGGTTAACCGTTGGAGTATCGAACGAAGTCCAAATGATACGAAACTTGACAGGCGGTCTTCCGGTAGTAAACCAAGGCCGCTTGGCAAGTCTTGGTCCAATCCGGAAATGTTCAATCGCCACACACGAAAAAAAGCTAGAAACGACCACCGGAGGAGAACGAAGCGCCGGAATGCAAAACGGACAACGGGAAAAATGCTCGAATGCATGAGACGAACACGTATGCAAATGCAATGCACATGATGACATGATATGAGATGCATGACAATGACAACAACACACAGAGACAAAACTTGAACCCGAGGAACTAAATATAACTTAACGCCGGAAACGGCAAGAGTTGGAATACAAATTGGGAAAGTTACATCCGGGGTGTTACAAGCAAGGAGGGATGAACTGGAAGGGCGCGCGCCGGTCCATACTTATAACTGGCGATGGCCAACCAATGGCCCCCCAAGATCGCAGGTAATTATGACCCGCTTTGCATGCAGGGACTTGTCCAATCCGTGCAGTTGCCGAGGCGCCATGGGAAGTGGAGACTTCCACGTCCAATCAACCACCACGCGGCGCCCAAGGCCGCAGGCTGTTAGGGCCCGTGGCGCTTCTCTCTTGCCCTTCCGCCTCCCTCCACGGCCAAGTCCGGGCGCGCCTTGGGCCCGGGGGCTACTGTCGGCGTTCTGGGAATGGGGGTCCCCAGACTTGCCCGCCTGCGGCCTGCGGTGTGGCTCAAAGGGGGGCCCAGCGCGGCCCATCTTCACCAACACAAACCCAAGACCCTCGCGAGGGGCCAAGCCTCGCGGGGCGGACGACGCGGAGCTTCCTCAGGCGCGGCCTCGTCAGGCTGGCTCACGAGGAGGCGGAGAGATCAAGGCGGGGTACCTTACGAGGTGCCCGTGACGCAAGCCATGACGACCAGGGGCGCCAGGCGGGTGCCAGCCCGTGCAGTGTCCTCCCTTCCTCTTTGGTGCAAAGGGGGCAAGCGCAGCCGCGGAGTACCAAGGCATCAGGCAAAGGTTGCCATTTCGGTGCAACGAGACCAAGACCAGGAGGACTACGAGATGGAGGTCACCGTGGAGCCCAAGACGGCGTCATCACCAGAGCTTTGTGCAGGCGAAGACTAATTTTGTCAGGATAGTTGATACTAGCTGTCCCCCTTCAAATTAGCCTGCCATTGTTGGCTCCCTTCCCGCTCGATATTTGGGAAGAGGACCAGGGCCTCTATAAATAGGACCAGCCACCCACAGAGCAAAAGGGGGGCTGAGAAGAGAGCTGAGCCGGAGGGTTGGAAGGATAGAGAAGATCGAAAAGAGAGAGAGAGAGAGAGAGAGAGAGAGAGAGAGAGAGAAAGGTGACTGAGCTCCTCCTAGTAGTTCATCGCCCCAGCCAAGAACAGACCCTCGCGAGGCTGTTCTTCCTTGTATTGTTCATCATCATCAGCCCAAGAGGCAATCCACCACACCACACACTGGAGTAGGGTATTACACCACAACAGTGGCCCGAACCAGTATAAACCCTGCGTCTCTTGTGTTGTTCTTTCCATAGTTCCGATCCTAGCAAGGCGGAGGGGTGTAGGTAGGTAGCAGGCAAAATCTCCGCACGCACCCCAGTGTTCGAACCTCAAGGGTCTGCCGGAACCCAAAATCCGACAGCTATGACATTTGAAACTCAGTGGCGCCGAATAGAAAGAATCGGTGGGGCCGAGTTTGGCTTTTGGTTTAGGTCATATGTGGATGTGGGAAGGTAGTTGAGGGTTTTGGAGCATATCACTAAGCACTTTGAGCAAGCAAGCCATTAAGCAACACCTCATCCCTCCTTGATAGTATTGGCTTTTCCTATAGACTCAATGTGATCTTGGATCACTAAAATATAAAATATAGAGTCTTGATCTTGAAGCTTGAGCCAAATTTTTTGTCCTTAGAATTTTGAGGGATCCACTTTTCTCATCCATGCCATGCCATTCATTGAGCTTTTCCTGAAATATTAATCTTGGAATAATGTTAGCTCAATGAGCTATATGTTGTTAGGAATTACCAAAACCACCCGGGGATAGTTGCACTTTCAAACTCCTTCTCTAGAAAGGATCCATTCTTAGCAGCGAATGTCTTTCCTTCGGATCTGTGATAGAAGGTGTACCCAACTGTCCCCTTTGGGTATCCTATGAAGACACATTTCTCCGATCTGGGTTTGAGCTTATCAGGATGAAACTTTTTCACATAAACATCGCAACCCCAAACTTTAAGAAACGACAACTTTGGCTTCTTGCCAAACCACAATTCATATGGTGTCGTCTCAACAGATTTAGATGGTGCCCTATTTAACGTGAATGCAGCTGTCTCTAATGCATAACCCCAAAAGGATAGTGGTAAATCGATAAGAGACATCATAGATTGCACCATATCTAATATAGTACGGTTACGATGTTCGGACACACCATTACACTGTGGTGTTTCAGGTGGCGTGAGTTGTGAAACTATTCTGCATTGTTTTAAATGAAGACCAAACTCGTAACTCAAATATTCTCCTCCACGATCAGATCGTAGAAACTTTATTTTCTTGTTACGATGATTTTCCACTTCACTCTAAAATTATTTGAACTTTTCAAATGTTTCAGATTTATGTTTCATCTAGAAGATATACCCATATCTTACTCAAATCATCTGTGAAGGTCAGAAAATAACGATACCTGCCGCGAGCCTCAACACTCATCGGACTGCATACATCAGTATGTATTATTTTCAACAAGTCTGTTGCTTGCTCCATTGTTCCGGAGAACGGAGTCTTAGTCATCTTGCCCATGAGGCATGGTTCGCAAGCATCAACCGATTCATAATCAAGTGCTTCCAAAAGCCCATCAGCATGGATTTTCTTCATGCGCTTTACACCAATATGACCTAAACGGCAGTGCCACAAATAAGTTGCACTACCATTATTAACTTTGCATCTTTTGGCTTCAATATTATGAATATGTGTATCACTACGATCGAGATTCAATAAACCATTCACCTTGGGTGTATGACCATTGAAGGTTTTATTCATGCAGACAGAACAACAATTATTCTCTAACTTTAAAGGAATAACCGTATTGCAATAAACATGATCAAATCATATTCATGCTTAACGCAAACACCAAATAACATTTATTTAGGTTCAACACTAATCCCGAAAGTATAGGGAGTGTGCGATGATGATCATATCAATCTTGGAATCACTTCCAACACACATCGTCACTTCACCCTTAACTAGTCTCTGTTCATTCTGCAACTCCCGTTTCGAGTTACTAATCTCAGCAACTGAACTAGTATCAAATACTGAGGGGTTTCTATAAACACTAGTAAAGTAAACATCAATAACATGTATATCGCATATACCTTTGTTCACCTTGCCATCCTTCTTATCCGCCAAATACTTGGGGCAGTTCTGCTTCCAGTGACCAGTCCCTTTGCAGTAGTACCACTTAGTCTCAGGCTTAGGACTAGACTTGGGCTTCTTCACTTGAGCAACAACTTGCTTACCGTTCTTCTTGAAGTTCCCCTTCTTCCCTTTGCCCTTTTCTTGAAACTAGTGGTCTTGTCAACCATCAACACTTGATGCTTTTCTTGATTTCTACCTTCACCGATTTCTGCATCACGAAGAGCTTGGGAATCGTTTCCGTTATCCCTTGCATATTATAGTTCATCACAAAGTTCTAGTAACTTGGTGATAGTTACTAGAGAACTCTGTCAATCACTATCTTATCTGGAAGATTAACTCCCACTTGATTCAAGTGATTGTAGTACCCAGACAATTTGAGCACATGCTCACTGGTTGAGCTATTCTCCTCCATCTTGTAGGCAAAGTACTGTCAGAGGTCTCATACCTCTTGACACGGGCATGCGTATGAGATACCAATTTCAACTCTTGGAACATCTTATATGCTCCGTGGCGTTCAAAACATTTTTTGAAGTCCCGGTTCTAAGCCTTAAAGCATGGTGCACTAAACTATCAAGTAGTCATCATACCGAGCTTTGCCAAACGTTCATAACGTCTGCATAAGCTCCTACAATAGGTCCGTCACCTAGCAGTGCATCAAGGACATAATTCTTCTATGCAACAATGAGGATAATCCTCAGATCATGGATCCAATCTGCATCATTGCTACTAACATCTTTCAATTTATTTTTCTCTAGGAATATATCAAAATAAACGGGGAAGCTATGTGCGAGCTATTGATCTACAACATAGATATGTAAATACTATCAGGACTAAGTTCATGATAAATTTAATTTTAATTAATCATATTACTTAAGGACTCCCACTTACATAGACATCCCTCTAGTCATCTAAATGATCACGTGATCCAGATCAACTAAATCATGTCCGATCATCATGTGAGATGGAGTGGTTTTCAATGGTGAACATCATTATGTTGATCATATCTACTATATGATTCACGCTCGACCTTTCGGTCTCCAGTGTTCCGAGGACATATCTGCATATTCTAGGCTCGTCAAGTTTAACCCAAGTATTGTGCGTGTGCAAAATTGTCTTACACCCGTTGTAGATGAACGTTGAGCTTATCACACCCGATCATCACGTGGTGTCTCGGCACGACAAACTTTGGCAACGGTGCATACTCAGGGAGAACACTTTTACCTTGAAATTTAGTGAGAGATCATCTTATCATGCTATCGTCAAACAAAGCAAAGTAAGATGCATAAAGGATAAACATCACATGCAATCAATATATGTGACATGATATGGCCATGATCATCTTGCGCCTTTGATCTCCATCTCCAAAGTACCGTCATGATCTCTATCGTCACCGGCATGACACCATGATCTCAATCATCTTGATCTCTATCAATGTGTCATCACATGGTCGTCTCGCCAACTATTGCTCTTGCAACTATTTAGTGCTTGCATCTTATGCAATAAAGAGACAACCATAAGGCTTCAGCCAGTTGCCGATAACTTTAACAGAACATGATCATCTCATACAACAATTTATATCTCATCACGTCTTAACCATATCACATCACAACATGCCCTGCAAAAACAAGTTAGACGTCCTCTAGTTTGTTGTTGCAAGATTTACGTGGTTGCTACGGGCTGAGCAAGAACTGTTCTTACCTACGGATCAAAACCACAACGATAGTTCGTCAAGTTAGTGTTGTTTTAACCTTCAACAAGGACCGGGCGTAGTCACACTCGGTTCAACTAAAGTTGGAGAAACTGAGACCCGCCAGCTGAAGGAAATATGCCCTAGAGGCAATAATAAAGTTATTATTTTATTTCCTTATATCATGATAAATGTTTATTATTCATGCTAGAATTGTATTATCCGGAAACATAATACTTGTGTGAATACATAGACAAACAAAATGTCACTAGTATGCCTCTACTTGACTAGCTCATTAATAAAAAATGGTTATGTTTCCTAACCATAGACATGTGTTGTCATTTGATTAAGGGGATCACATTATTGGGAGAATGATGTGATTGACATGACACATTTCATTAGCTTAGCACCCGATCGTTTAGTATGTTGCTATTGCTTTCTTCATGACTTATACGTGTTCCTATGACTATGAGATTATGCAACTCCCGTTTTCCGGAGGAATACTTTGTGTGCTATCAAACGTCACAACGTAACTGGGTGATTATAAAGGAGCTCTACAGGTGTCTCCAAAGGTAAATGTTGGGTTGGCGTATTTCAAGATTAGGATTTGTCACTCTGATTGTCGGAGAGGTATCTCTGGGCCCTCTCGGTAATGCACATCACATAAGCCTTGCAAGCATTGCAACTAATGAGTTAGTTGCGAGATGATGTATTATGAAACGAGTAAAGAGACTTGCCGGTAACGAGGTTGAACTAGGTATTGAGATACCTACGTTCGAATCTCGGGCAAGTAACATACCGATGACAATGGGAACAACGTATGTTGTTATGCGGTCTGACCGATAAAGATCTTCGTAGAATATGTGGGAGCCAATATGAGCATCTAGGTTCCGCTATTGTTTATTGACCGGAGACGTGTCTTGGTCATGTCTACATTGTTCTCAAACCCGTAGGGTCCGCACGCTTAAGGTTTCGATGACAATTATATTATGAGTTTATGAGTTTTGATGTACCAAAGTTAGTTCGGAGTCCCGGATGTGATCACGTACATGACGAGGAGTCTCGAAATGGTCGAGACATAAAGATTGATATATTGGAAGCCTATGTTTGGACATCAGAAGTGTTCCGGGTGAAATCGGCATTTTACCGGAGTACCGGGAGGTTACCGGAACCCCCCCGGTAACCTAATGGGCCTTAATGGGCCTAGTGGAGGAAGAGGAGAGGAGGCCTAGGGGCAGCCGCGCACCCCTCCCCCCAAGTCCGAATTGGACAAGGAGGGGGGCGGCACCCCCCCCCTCTCCTTTCTTCCCTCTCCTCCTTCCCCCCCAAGTCCTAATCCAACTAGGGAAAGGGAGGGGAGTCTCCTGCGCGCCTCCTCCTAGGGCCGGCCGCACCCCCCCTTGGCTCCTTTATATACGGGGGCAGGGGGCACCCCTAGACACACAAGTTGATCTCTAAGATCCTTCTCTTAACCGTGTGCGGTGCCCCCTTCCACCATAGTCCTCGATAATATTGTAGTGGTGCTTAGGCGAAGCCCTGCGATAGTTGAACATCAAGATCGTCACCATGCCGTCGTGTTTACGGAAATCTTCCCCGACACTTTGCTGGATCGGAGTCAGGGGATCGTCATCGAGCTGAACGTGTGCTAAAACTCGGAGGTGCCATAGTTTCGGTGCTTGATCGGTCGGGCCGTGAAGACGTATGACTACATCAACCGCATTGTCATAACGCTTCCGCTGTTGGTCTACAAGGGTACGTAGATCATACTCTCCCCTCTCGTTGCTATGCATCACCATGATCTTGCGTGTGCGTAGGAAAATTTTGAAATTACTACGTTCCCCAATAGTGGCATCCGAGCCTAAGTTTTATGCGTTGATGTTATATGCACAAGTAGAACACAAGTGAGTTGTGGGCGATATAAGTCATACTGCTTACCAGCATGTCATACTTTGGTTCGGCGGTATTGTTGGACGAAGCGGCCTGGACCAACATTACGCGTACGCTTACGCGAGGACGATTCTCCCGACGTGCTTTGCACAAAGGTGGCTAGCGGGTGTTAGTTTCTCCAACTTTAGTTGAACCAAGTGTGGCTACGCCCGGTCCTTGCGAATGTTAAAACAGCACCAACTTGACAAACTATCGTTGTGGTTTTGATGCGTAGGTAAGAACGGTTCTTGCTAAGCCCGTAGCAGCCACGTAAAACTTGCAACAACAAAGTAGAGGACGTCTAACTTGTTTTTGCAGGGCATGTTGTGATGTGATATGGTCAAGACATGATGCTAAATTTTATTGTATGAGATGATCATGTTCTGTAACTAAGTTATCAGCAACTGGCAGGAGCCATATGCTTGTCACTTTATTGTATGCAATGCAATTGCGCTGTAATGCTTTACTTTATCACTAAGCGGTAGCGATAGTCGTGGAAGCATAAGATTGGCGAGACGACAATGATGCTACGATGATGATCAAGGTGTCGTGCCGGTGACGATGGTAATCATGACGGTGCTTCGAAGATGGAGATCACAAGCATAAGATGATGATGGCCATATCATATCACTTATATTGATTGCATGTGATGTTTATCTTTTATGCATCTTATCTTGCTTTGTTTGACGGTAGCATTTTAAGATGATCTCTAGCTAATTATCAAGAAGTGTTCTCCCTGAGTATGCAGCGTTGTGAAAGTTCTTCGTGCTGAGACACCACGTGATGATTGGGTGTGATAGGCGCTACGTTCAAATACAACGGGTGCAAAACAGTTGCACACGCGGAATACTCAGGTTATACTTGACGAGCCAAGCATATACAGATATGGCCTCGGAACACGAAGACCGAAAGGTCGAGCGTGAATCATATAGTAGATATGATCAACATAGTGATGTTCACCAATGAAACTACTCCATCTCACATGATGATCGGACATGGTTTAGTTGATTTGGATCACGTAATCACTTAGAGGATTAGAGGGATGTCTATCTAAGTGGGAGTTCTTTAGTAATATGATTAATTGAACTTAAATTTATCATGAACTTAGTACCTGATAGTATCTTGCTTGTTTATGTTTGATTGTAGATAGATGGCCCGTGTTGTTGTTCCGTTGAATTTTAATGCGTTCCTTGAGAAAGCAAAGTTGAAAGATGATGGTAGCAATTACATGGACTGGGTCCATAACTTGAGGATTATCCTCATTGTTGGACAGAAGAATTACGTCCTAGAAGCACCGCTGGGTGCTAGGCCTGCTGCTGGAGCAACACCAGATGTTATGAACGTCTGGCAGAGCAAAGCTGATGACTACTCGATAGTTCAGTGTGCCATGCTTTACGGCTTAGAATCGGGACTTCAACGACGTTTTGAATATCATGGAGCATATGAGATGTTCCAGGAGTTGAAGTTAATATTTCAAGCAAATGCCCGGATTGAGAGATATGAAGTCTCCAATAAGTTCTATAGCTGAAAGATGGAGGATAACAGTTCTGTCAATGAGCATATACTCAAAATGTTTGGGTATAATAATCACTTGATTCAATTGGGAGTTAATCTTCCAGATGATTGCGTCATTGATAGAATTCTCCAATCACTGCCACCTAGCTACAAGAGCTTCGTGATGAACTATAATATGCAAGGGATGAATAGGACTATTCCCGAGCTCTTCGCAATGCTGAAAGCTGCGGAGGTAGAAATCAAGAAGGAGCATCAAGTGTTGATGGTCAACAAGACCACTAGTTTCAACAAAAAGGGCAAAGGGAAGAAGAAGGGGAACTTCAAAAAGAACAACAAGCAAGTTGCTGCTTAAGAGAAGAAACCCAAATCTGGACCTAAGCCTAAAACTGAGTGCTTCTACTGCAAGAAGACTGGTCACTGGAAGCGGAACTGCCCCAAGTATTTGGCGGATAAGAAGGATGGCAAGGTGAACAAAGGTATACGCGATATACATGTTATTGATGTGTACCTTACTAATGCTCGCAGTAGCACCTGGGTATTTGATACTGGTTCTGTTGCTAACATTTGCAACTCGAAACAGGGACTACGGATTAAGCGAAGATTAGCTAAGGACGAGGTGATGATGTGCGTGGGAAATGGTTCCAAAGTCGATGTGATCACGGTCGGCACGCTACCTCTACATCTACCTTCGGGATTAATATTAGACCTAAATAATTGTTATTTGGTGCCAGCGTTGAGCATGAACATTATATCTGGATCTTGTTTGATGCGAGATGGTTATTCATTTAAATCAGAGAATAATGGTTATTCTATTTATATGAGTAAAATCTTTTATGGTCATGCACCCATGAAGAATGGTCTATTCTTATTAAATATCAATAGTAGTGACACACATATTCATAATGTTGAAGCCAAAAGATGAAGAGTTGATAATGATAGTGCAACTTATTTGTGGCACTGCCGTTTAGGTCATATCGGTGTAAAGCGCATGAAGAAACTCCATACTGATGGACTTTTGGAACCACTTGATTATGAATCACTTAGTACTTGTGAACAGTGCCTTATGGGTAAGATGACAAAAACACCATTCTTCGGTACTATGGAGAGAGCAACAAATTTGTTGGAAATCATACATACAGATGTATGTGGTCCGATGAATGTTGAGGCTCGTGGCGGATATCGTTATTTTCTCACCTTCACAGATGGCTTAAGCAGATATGGGTATATCTACTTAATGAAACATAAGTCTGAAACATTTGAAAAGTTCAAAGAATTTCAGAGCGAAGTTGAAAATCATCGTAACAAGAAAATAAAATTCCTATGATCTGATCGTGGAGGAGAATATTTGAGTTACGAGTTTGGTGTACATTTGAAACAATGCGGAATAGATTCGCAACTCACGCCACCCAGAACACCACAGCGTAATGGTGTGTCCGAACGTCGTAATCGTACTTTACTTGATATGGTGCGATCTATGATGTCTCTTACCGATTTACCTCTATCATTTTGGGGTTATGCTCCAGAGATGGCTGCATTCACGTTAAATAGAGCACCATCAAAATCCGTTGAGACGACGCCTTATGAACTATGGTTTGGCAAGAAACCAAAGTTGTCATTTCTGAAAGTTTGGGGCTGCGATGCTTATGTGAAAAAGCTTCAACCTGATAAGCTCGAACCCAAATCGGAGAAATGTGTCTTCATAGGATATCCAAAGAAAACTATTGGATACACCTTCTATCACAGATCCGAAGGCAAGACTTTTGTTGCTAAATTCGGAAACTTTCTAGAGAAGGAGTTTCTATCGAAAGAAGTGAGTGGGAGGAAAGTAGAACTTGATGAGGTAACTGTACCTTCTCCCTTATTGGAAAGTAGTACATCACAGAAACCAGTTTCTATGACACCTACACCAATTAGAGAGGAAGCTAATGATGATGATCATGAGACTTCAGAACAAGATACTACTGAACTTCGTAGATCAACCAGAGTAAGATCCGCACCAGAGTGGTACGGTAATCCTGTTCTGGAAGTCATGCTACTAGATCATGATGAACCTACGAACTATGGAGAAGCGATGGTGAGCCCAGATTCCGCAAAATGGCTTGAAGCCATGAAATCTGAGATGGGATCCATGTATGAGAACAAAGTGTGGACTTTGGTTGACTTGCCAAAAGATCGGCAAGCAATTGAGAATAAATGGATCTTCAAGAAGAAGACTGACGCTGACGGTAATGTTACTGTCTACAAAGCTCGACTTGTCGCAAAAGGTTTTCGACAAGTTCAAGGGATTGACTACGATGAGACCTTCTCACCGGTAGCGATGCTTAAGTCTGTCCGAATCATGTTAGCAATTGCTGCATTTTATGATTATGAAATATGGCAGATGGATGTCAAAACTGCATTCCTGAATGGATTTCTGGAAGAAGAGTTGTATATGATGCAGCCGGAAGGTTTTGTCGATCCAAAGGGAGCTAACAAAGTGTGCAAGCTCCAGCGATCCATTTATGGACTGGTGCAAGCCTCTCGGAGTTGGAATAAACGCTTTGATAGTGTGATCAAACCATTTGGTTTTGTACAGACTTTTGGAGAAGCCTGTATTTACAAGAAAGTGAGTGGGAGCTCTGTAGCATTTCTGATATTATATGTAGATGACATATTACTAATCGGCAATGATATAGAATTTCTGGATAGCATAAAGGGATACTTGAATAAGAGTTTTTCAATGAAAGACCTTGGTGAAGCTGCTTACATATTGGGCATTAAGATCTATAGAGATAGATCAAGACGCTTAATTGGACTTTCACAAAGCACATACCTTGACAAAGTTTTGAAGAAGTTCAAAAAGGATCAAGCAAAGAAAGAATTCTTGCCCGTGTTACAAGGTGTGAAATTGAGTAAGACTCAATGCCCGACCAATGCAGAAGATAGAGAAAAAATGAAAGATGTTCCCTATGCTTCAACCATAGGCTCTATCATGTATGCAATCTGTGTACCAGACCTGATGTGTGTCTTGCTATAAGTCTAGCAGGGAAGTACCAAAGTAATATAGGAGTGGATCACTGGACAGCAGTCAAGAACATCCTAAAATACCTGAAAAGGACTACGGATATGTTTCTCATATATGGAGGTGACAAAGAGCTCATCGTAAATGGTTACATTGATGCAAGCTTTGACACTGATCCGACGATTCTAAATCGCAAACCGGATACGTGTTTACATTAAACAGTGGAGCTGTCAGTTGGTGCAGTTCTAAACAAAGCGTTGTGGCGGGATCTACATGTGAAGCGGAGTACATAGCTGCTTCAGAAGCAGCAAACGAAGGAGTCTGGATGAAGGAGTTCATATCCGATCTAGGTGTCATACCTAGTGCATCGGGTTCAATGAAAATCCTTTGTGACAATACTGGTGCAATTGCCTTGGCAAAGGAATCCAGATTTCACAAGAGAACCAAGCACATCAAGAGACGCTTCAATTCCATCCGGGATCTAGTCCAGGTGGGAGACATAGAGATTTACAAGATACATACGGATCTAAATGTTGCAGACCCGTTGACTAAGCCTCTTCCACGAGCAAAACATGATCAGCACCAAAGCTCCATGGGTGTTAGAATCATTACTGTGTAATCCAGATTATTGACTCTAGTGCAAGTGGGAGACCGAAGGAAATATGCCCTAGAGGCAATAATAAAGTTATTATTTTATTTCCTTATATCATGATAAATGTTTATTATTCATGCTAGAATTGTACTATCCGGAAACATAATACTTGTGTGAATACATAGACAAACTAAACGTCACTAGTATGCCTCTACTTGACTAGCTCATTAATCAAAAATGGTTATGTTTAACCATAGACATGTGTTTTCATTTGATTAATGGGATCACATTATTAGGAGAATGATGTGATTGACATGACCCATTCCATTAGCTTAGCACCCGATCGTTTAGTATGTTGCTATTGCTTTCTTCATGACTTATACATGTTCCTATGACTATGAGATTATGCAACTCCCATTTGCCGGAGGAACACTTTGTGTGCTACCAAACGTCACAACGTAACTGGGTGATTATAAAGGAGCTCTACAGGTGTCTCCAAAGGTAAATGTTGGGTTGGCGTATTTCGAGATTAGGATTTGTCACTCCGATTGTCGGAGAGGTATCTCTGGGCCCTCTCGGTAATGCACATCACATAAGCCTTGCAAGCATTGCAACTAATGAGTTAGTTGCGAGATGATGTATTACAAAACGAGTAAAGAGACTTGCCAGTAACGAGATTGAACTAGGTATTGAGATACCGACGATCGAATCTCGGGCAAGTAACATACCGATGACAAAGGGAACAACGTATGTTGTTATGCGGTCTGACCGATAAAGATCTTCATAGAATATGTGGGAGCCAATATGAGCATCCAGGTTCCGCTATTGGTTATTGACCGGAGATGTGTCTCGGTCATGTCTACATTGTTCTCGAACCCGTAGGGTCCGCACGCTTAAGGTTTCGATGACAGTTATATTATGAGTTTATGAGTTTTGATGTACCGAAGTTAGTTCGGAGTCCCGGATGTGATCACGGACATGACGAGGAGTCTCGAAATGGCCGAGACATAAAGATTGGTATATTGGAAGCCTATGTTTGGACATCGGAAGTGTTCCGGGTGAAATCGGCATTTTACCGGAGTACCGGGAGGTTACC
>NC_041380.1:478958151-478978749 GCF_002162155.2 Triticum dicoccoides
GAAAGGGAGGGGAGTCCTACTCCCGGTAGGAGTAGGACTCCTCCTGCGCGCCTCCTCCTAGGGCCGGCCGCACCCCCCCTTGGCTCCTTTATATACGGGGGCAGGGGGCACCCCTAGACACACAAGTTGATCTCTAAGATCGTTCTCTTAACCATGTGCGGTGCCCCCTTCCACCATAGTCCTTGATAATATTGTAGTGGTGCTTAGGCGAAGCCCTGCGACAGTTGAACATCAAGATCGTCACCATGCCGTCGTGTTGACGGAACTCTTCCCCGACACTTTGCTGGATCGGAGTCCGGGGATCTTCATCGAGCTGAACGTGTGCTAAAACTCGGAGGTGCCGTAGTTTCGGTGCTTGATCGGTCGGGCCGTGAAGACGTACGACTACATCAACCGCGTTGTCATAACGCTTCCACTGTCGGTCTACAAGAGTACGTAGATCATACTCTCCCCTCTCGTTGCTATGCATCACCATGATCTTGCATGTGCGTAGGAAAATTTTGAAATTACTATGTTCCCCAACACCAGCCACCTGTGTGCAAAGCACGTCGGTAGAACCAGTCTCGCGTAAGCGTACGCATAATGTTGGTCCGGGCCGCTTCATCCAACAATACCGCCGAACCAAAGTATGACATGCTGGTAAGCAGTATGAGTTGTATCACCCACAACTCACTTGTGTTCTACTCGTGCATATAACATCTACGCATAAACCTGGCTCTGATGCCACTGTTGGGGAACATAGTAATTTCAAAAAAATTTCTACGCGTACACAGGATCATGGTGATGCATAACAACAAGAGGGGAGAGTGTGTCTACGTACCCTCATAGACCGAATGGGGAAGCGTTAGCACAACACAGTTGATGTAGTCGTACGTCTTCATGATCAGACCGATCCAAGTACCGAACACACGGCAGCTCTGAGTTCTCCACATGTTCAACTCGATGACATCATGCGAGTTTCGATCCAGCAAAGCTTCACATGAGAGTTTCGTCAGCACAACGGCATGGTGACGGTGATGATGATGCCACTGGTGCAGGGCTTCGCCTAAGCACCGCTACGATATGATCGAGGTGGATTATGGTGGAGGGGGGCACTGCACATGGCTAAGAGATCGATGATCAATTGTTGTGTCTATGGGGTGCCCCTTGCCCCCGTATATAAAGGAGCAAGGGGAAGAGGCGGCCGGCCAGGGAGAGGCGCGCCAAGAGGGGGAGTCCTACGCCCACTAGGAGTAGGACCCCTTCCTTTCCTAGTAGGAGTAGGAGAGGAGGAAGGAAAGGGAGAGGAGGAGAAGGAAAGAGGGGGTGGCCCCCCTTGCCCTAAACCAATTCGGTTTGGGCCTTGGGGGGGGCACACCCCACACTCTCCTTGCTGCCCTCTATTTCCACTAAGGCCCATGTAGGCCCATTAAGCCCCCCGGGGGGTTCCAGTAACCCCCTGGTACTCCGGTATATGTCTGAAACCTTCCGGAACCTTTCCGGTGTCCGAACATAGTCGTCCAATATATCGATCTTTACGTCTTGACCATTTCGAGACTCCTCATCATGTCTGTGATCATATCTGGGACTCCGAACTACCTTCGGTACATCAAAACTCATAAACTCATAATACCGATCATCACTGAACATTAAGCGTGCGGACCCTACGGGTTTGAGAACTATGTAGACATGACCGAGACACGTCTCTGGTCAATAACCAATAGCGGAACCTGTATGCTCATATTGGCTCCCACATATTCTACGAAGATCTTTATTGGTCAAATTGCATAACAACATACATTGTTCCCTTTGTCAGCGGTATGTTACTTGCCCGAGATTCGATCGTCGGTATCTCAATACCTAGTTCAATCTCGTTACCGGCAAGTATCTTTACTCGTTCCGTAATACATCATCCCGCAACTAACTCATTAGTTACAATGCTTACAAGGCTTATAGTGATGTGCATTAGCGAGTGGTCCCAGAGATACCTCTCCAACAGTCGGAGTGACAAATCCTAATCTCTAAATACGCCAACTCAACAAGTACCTTCGGAGACACCTGTAGAGCACCTTTATAATCACCCAGTTATGTTGTGACATTTGGTAGCACACAAAGTGTTCCTCCGGTAATCGGGAGTTGCATAATCTCATAGTCATAGGAACATCTATAAGTCTTGAAGAAAGCAATAGCAGTAAACTAAAACGATCAAGTGCTAAGCTAACAGAATGGGTCAAGTCAATCACATCATTCTCCTAATGATGTGATCCCGTTTATCAAATGACAACTCATGTCTATGGTTAGGAAACACAACCATCTTTGATTAACGAGCTAGTCAAGTAGAGGCATACTAGTAACACTCTGTTTGTCTATGTATTCACACATGTATTATGTTTCCGGTTAATACAATTCTAGCATGAATAATAAACATTTATCATGATATAAGGAAATAAATAATAACTTTATTGTTGCCTCTAGGGCATATTTCCTTCAAAAATTGATAGGACATATGTCTTGGGTCTTTAGAAGTCATATCCTAATCCTTCCTTATTGTCTCAAAATATTCTTCTATGCTTCTGTTTGAGAAACTATAAAATATCAAACTTGCAAAAGCTACTATCGAAAAGGTTTTAAAGGGTCCCATTGAGTACCCAACTAAAAGGGCAGGAACCTAAAACTGTGAAACACACTGTAGTCAATGATATGTTCCTCGTAGGACAAGCTACCAAACTGGTACGCCGTTGCCAAACACTTAAGACGAAGACCAAGAAAAGGACTGACTAAAGCAGCAGTACCAACACAAACTTAACACCGCACCACTGGCAATCCAAACAAAATAGTCAACAAACCATTTACTGGATCATCAGGACCGAAACCTAAATATGCAAACGAGCAACCCATGAAACACATTCATAAACTTTTGGCTATGTGAATCCAAACTATTCAAAGGTCGGGCATGTGCCCATTGTGTTTATATCCCTTCAATGCTTTATTTTGAGTTAATAAAATCCACCATTTGTCATAAAAATATATAAAATATTCAACTGACTGTAAATCATTCCTTAACACAAACACAAAATTAACTTATTACATATTTATATGTGAGCTTTCAAGAATTCCCACTAGCATCCCTACCAAAAACATTGGTCTTTGGTGTTTGTTGCGATGGCCACTCGAGGACGGGGAGATAAAACCGTGAAACATTTATTTGAACTTTATTATGCTAGATGCACCTAGATTAGCATGCTCAAAATCGATCGCTGCCGACTTTGTCCTTTTGGACAATAACAACATATGTCACATCATCAAGAGCATATGTAATAGGTTGTATGTTATCTTGTTGGTAAAAGTAGACATGTCCAATAAATCTACATACAAGAACTCTTTTTGGATTAGTTAGAATTGCTTACCATATATGTCATGTGGTTACATACAAGAACTCCAATACTAGATTGCATGTACATTGCCCAATGGAAGGTTAGAGAATAAATATGGTTGCTCTCGCATCTCTTCTTGAAGCTTGTTTTTTTCGAAAAGGGGGGACTCCCCGGCCTCTGCATCAGAACGATGCATACGGCCACATTTATTAAAAAGTAAATGAGGTTCAACAAGGTCTTAAAGTCTGGAAACAAAAAATAACGGCTAGCTCACAGAGAGCCTCAACGCCGATAACAAAATGCCCAAGAAGCCACAACCGGCTGGCAAAATAGAAGATAGGTAAACTAATAGCCTATCCTATTACATGACCGCCATTCAAACCGGTTGAAGATATCCCACGCTACCATCTCCCACCAGACAGATCCAGTAACCAAACGCTCCCTGGCATCCGTCGGAGTGAGTAAGGACCACATACGGATCAGCGCAGTAGCCCGGAATAAAACCTGCAAAAAATGAATAGTTGTTGTTCTGTTAAAAGCCAAATCATTTCTGCAGTTCCAAATTGCCCATAACAACGTACATACTCCTACAAGAATGTGTCTAGCTGTTTCGGACTCTATCCCAGCAAGCTACGTCCCGAATAACGTGTTGACCGAGGTCGGAGGAGTAATGTTAAAGGCAATTTGCACAGAGCGCCACAAAACTCTTGTCAACGGGCAGTCAAAAAAGAGGTGCTTGATAGTCCCGTCCCGATCACAGAAACTACCCCTAGTAGAACCTGTCTAGTTGCGCTTAACCAAATTATCCTTTGTTAAAATTACTTGTTTATGGACGAACCACATAAACACTTTAATCTTCAAAGGAACCTTGACTTTCCAAACATGTTTGGAACTAGGATTAACACTAGAGTTAATGATATCGATATACATCGATTTGACTGTGAACTCCCTAGATCTAGTAAGCTTCCAACACAACTGATCGGGCTGAGGAGCTAACTGGACCTCCATCAGTCTACGCACCAAGTGAAGCCATGCTTCCCATCGTTCGCCCACAAGCACCCTCCTAAACTGAATATTGAGGGGAATTGACTGCATAATCGTGGCAACAAGAGCCTCCCGACGCTGAACAATACGATAAAGGGACGAATACTGGATCGCCAAAGGCGCATCACCAAGCCACGTATCCTCCCAGAAGCGAGTGGTGTTGCCATTACCGACAAAAAACTTAGTTCTGTTAAAGAAGGTAGCTTTGATTCTCATAAGCCCCTTCCAGAACGGCGAATCAGTTGGTCTCAGTGTGACCTGGGACAGGGTCTTGGACTACAGACATTTACTACGTAGAATCTGCGCCCACGTTGCCTCCATCTCAAATGACAACTTATACAGCCACTTACTGAGAAGACATCTGTTCTTGACTTCAAGATTCTCAATACCAAGGCGCCCTGGTCCTTTGGTCGACAGATGATATCCCATTTGGCGAGTCGGTATTATCTCTTAAGTTCATCACTCTGCCAGAAGAATCGGGATCGATAGAAGTCCAGCCTTTTCCTAACCCCAACTGGGACCTCAAAGAAGGATAGGAGAAACATAGGCATACTCGTGAGCACCGAATTAATAAGAATCAATCGGCCTCCATAAGACATGAGTTTTCCTTTCCAGCAACTCAGTTTCTTCTCAAACCGATCCTCGATGCACTTCCACTCTCTATTTGTTAGCTTATGATGGTGAATGGGAATGCCTAGATATGTAAAAGGCAAAGCCCCCAATTCACATCCAAACAATTATCTATAAGCCTCTTGTTCGTCTTTGGCTCTACCAAAGTAGAACAACTCGCTTTTATGAAAATTAATCTTCAATCCAGTCAATTGTTCAAATAAGCATAACACCAACTTCATATTTCTCGCTTTTGCCAAATCATGTTCCATAAAGATGATTGTATCATCAGCGTATTGCAGGATAGACACACCACCATCAACTAGATGAGGCACCAAGCCACCCACCTGACCGGCCTCCTTTGCCCTCCCTATCAGGATTGCCAACATATCAACCACAATATTGAACAAGATGGGAGACATAGGATCACCTTGTCTCAGGCCCTTGTGTGTCTGGAAATAATGACCTATATCATCATTCACTTTAATTCCAACACTCCCTTTTTGCATGAACGATTCCACCTAGCGTCGCCAAGCTTCATCAAAGCCCTTCATGCGTAAGGCCTGTTGAAGGAACGACCATTTGACTTTATCATACGCCTTCTCGAAATCCACCTTGAAAATAACTCCATCAAGTTTTTTCGTGTGAATCTCATGGAGCGTTTCATGAAGGACCACAACCCCTTCCAGGATGTTCCTGTCCGGCATGAAAGTAGTTTGAGTAGGCTGCACCACAGCATGCGTAATCTGTGTGAGCCTAATCGTCCCGACCTTGGTAAAAATTTTGAAACTGACATTCAGAAGACAGATAGGCCTGAATTGCTCGATTCTCACGGCCTCTGTTTTCTTAGGAAGTAGGGTTATTGTTCCAAAATTTAGCTGAAAAAGCTGCAATTGTCCCGAGAACAAATCATGGAACATCGGCAATAGGTCCCCTTTAATAATATGCCAGCACTTCTTATAAAACTCAGCCGGGAAACCATCCGGGCAGGGGGCCTTATTATTTTTCATCTGTGAGATAGCCTCGAACACCTCCTTTTCCGAAAAAGGAGCGGTTAAAATATCGTTCTCGACAACAGTAAGTTGTGGTACATCTTCTACCCTAGACTCATCCAGAGACACATAGTTCTCCTCTGGTGGTCCAAACAATTGTTTGTAGTACTCAGTAATGTATAGCTTTAGGTTCTCCTGGCCGATAATCGTACCCTCATCTTGTTCAAGCTGAAAGATTCTCTTCTTCCTGTGTTTGCCATTGGCTAGCATGTGGAAGAATTGAGTGTTCGCGTCCCCCTGGACCACTCTTCGTACCTTGGCCCGCAGTGCCCACTTTAATTCTTCTTCACGAAGGAGTTCTTTCAGCCTCATCTCAGCGTCAAGCTTGGTATGAAGCTCGGCGGCTGGCAGAACCGTGGTTTCTGCTTTTACATCTAAGGACTGAATAAGGGCAAGGAGCCGTTCCTTTTCAACCTTATAAATCCCACTAAGATGTTTAGCCCACCCACGTAGGAAACTTCTCAGGTGCCTAATCTTATTCTGCCAGCGCTCAAGCGCATTCCTACCGCCTGCATCCTTAGCCCACTCTCTGGCTACAAGATCCAAGAAGCCTTCTCTTTCGAACCACGCAAGCTCGAACGAGAACAAATTCTTGTTGCCCGGGTATGTAGCCCCACCAGAGTCAAGAAATAGAGGCGTGTGATCAGAAATACCACGAGAGAGAGCCTGAACTGTTACAAAGGGAAACTTCTGTTCCCATTCGACACTTGCGAGTACACGATCCAACTTTTCAAACGTTGGATTTGGCATGGCGTTAGCCCATGTGAACTTCCTACCTGAAAGCTCAATCTCTCTCAGATCCAAGCTTTCAATAATAGTGTTGAACATGAACGACCATCTCCCGTCAAAGTTATCATTATTCTTCTCATCACGCCTCCTAATAATGTTAAAGTCTCCCCCAACTAGGATTGGGAGCTGCTCAGACCTGCAAACTCTAACAAGGTCAGCCAAGAAATCCGGTTTGAATTCCGACTGTGCGGCACCATACACCGCCACCAGAGCCCAGTCAAATCCATCAACCTTGGACTGCACCCAGAACTTAACAGCAAAATCTCCCATGACCACACTTCAAACTTCGAGTTACTCGCATCTAACACCGAGTAAGATCCCACCCGATCTTCCTCGCGGCGGTAGATAGTGCCAGTCAAACTCAATACCACCCGATAAAGTATTGAGAAATTATGGTGAGAAATTTTCTCTACCAGTTTCAGACAACGCAATAAAGTCCAATCTATGCTCGATGGATGCTTCTGCAAGAAACCTTCTTTTAGCCAAGTCCTTAAGACCTCTGCTATTCCAAAAGATTCCTCTCATAGCTCGTCATGGAATTTTTTAGCCGTGCGAATACTAGCACTCCTATGAACTGCGGACATCGGGTAAATCTTGCGCTTCCATTTGCGCTTAGGGCTGGTCCTCCTGTCCACCCGGTCGTCACTCCCAGGTTCTGGAGGTCTTACTACATCAATCTCGACACTCTCATCCTTATCTTCCGGCTCCGGGAGGGGATTAGCGAGATCGGCACAAAAATTATCCAGCACCCAGACCCCCAAAGCATCAATCTCGGAGTCATTCATGGGTTTGATGGTAGCTAAGTTACGAATCATATCTAAAGCCCCGTCGGCCTCTAAATCCAGTAAATCATTAATGGAATTAGAAATTTCACCATTATTACTACCTAGTGAAATCCCTAATTGGTTTGCATTATCAACAATCTCATCTTTTGAAAAATGCAAGATGGATTTAGAAGTATTAACCGACATACCAGTAGTGACCTGGATGTCATGAAGCTTGGCCGCCCTCATGGCGCACCACTGCTGCATGTCGTCCACCTCCGGCCGGTCCTGAAGACGGCAGCTCAACCATCGGCCCTCAGACGCCTGGTCCGGAATCCCGCCGAACGCTATCACCTCCTCCCGAGTGAAGTTGCCCGGGGAGTAACCTCCTGTCACCCCCCGAACACTCAACCGGTCTCCACGGCCGGGAGAAGGCGCCGAGTCAGTTGATGGGGTACCATGGACCGCATGCCCACGCTCCCCATCCACCCCAGCCAGCTGGCCAAAGGTGCTCGCCGGCACCAACGGTGGGGCGGCCACCCTAGGTGTGGAAGGTGAAGAGGGCTCCGAGGCCACCCGCCTCGAGCCCCCTCCATAGACCGGACCTGCCACCTGCAGTCCCGGCCTAGCGAGAGGTGAAGAGGGCGCCGAGGCCACCTGCCCCGGACCCCCTCCCGAAGGTAAAGCCTCCATCACGGTAACCCCGACCGGTGCGAAAGGAGAAGGGGGCACCGAGGCCACCTGCCTCGAACCCCCTTCAGAGCTCGGAACCACCACCTGTAGTTCCGTCGTCGCAACAGAATCAGAGGGAGGTGAGGGAGTCCTGGATTAGGGGGTGTCCGGATAGCCGGACTATAACCTTTGGCCGGACTCTTGGACTATGAGGATACAATATTGAAGACTTCGTCCCGTGTCCGGATGGGACTTTCCTTGGCGTCGAAGGCAAGCTTGGCAATACGGATATTAGATCTCCTCCCATTGTAACCGACTCTGTGTAACCCTAGCCCTCTCTGGTGTCTATATAAACCAGAGGGTTTTAGTCCATAGGACGAAGATACAATCATACCATAGGCTAGCTTCTAGGGTTTAGCCTCTCCGATCTCGTGGTAGATCTACTCTTGTACTACCCATATCATCAATATTAATCAAGCAGGACGTAGGGTTTTACCTCCATCAAGAGGGCCCAAACCTGGGTAAAACATTGTGTCCCCTGCCTCCTGTTACCATCCGGCCTAGACGCATAGTTTGGGACCCCCTACCCGAGATCCGCCGGTTTTGACACCGACATTGGTGCTTTCATTGAGAGTTCCTCTGTGTCGTCGCCATTAGGCTTGATGGCTCCTACTATCATCGATAGCGATGCAGTCTAGGGTGAGACCTTTCTCCCCGAACAGATCTTCGTATTCGACGACTTTGCACTGCGGGCTAATTCATTTGGCCATCTGGAGCAGATCGAAAGCTACTCCCCTGGCCTTTAGGTCAGATTTGGAAGTTTGAATTACACGGCTGACATCCGCGGAGACTTGATCTTTGACGGATTCGAGCCACAGCCGAGCGCGCCGCACTGTCACGATGGGTATGACCTAGCTCTGCCGCCAAACATTGCCCTGGAAGCCGCGCCCGGATCGGCTCCGACCCTTAGCTCAGAGCCAACTGCGTCGATCGAGGACGGGTGGCAAGACCCCGCCTCGGGGGCTGCAGTCTCAACGGCAATCGAGCCGAACACCAACCTTACCCTCTGCGAAGCCCGTGATTCCAGGGTGCCAGACTCTTCTCCGGACTCCGAACCCTCCACGCCCCCGCCCATCGAGTCCGATGGGGCGCCGATCATGGAATTCACCGCTGCGGATATCTTTCAGCACTCGCCCTTCGGCGATGTTCTGAAATCACTAAGGTCTCTCTCTTTATCAGAAGAGTCCTGGCCGGATTATGACCGGTAGGATTGGGATGCGGACGACGAAGAAATTCGACACCCACCCACCACCCACTTCGTAGCAACTGTCGATGATCTAATCGACACGCTAGACTTCGGCTCCGAAGACATCGACGGTATGGACGACGATGTAGGAGACGAACAGAAACCAGTGCCCACAGGGCACTGGACAGCCACCCCATCCTATGACGTATACATGGTGGACACACCAAAAGAAGACGACGACGAGGAACGGAAGGACGCAGCGAAGGCTTGTCCCCCTCGAGAAGCAGTCAAAGCGGCGGCGTAAGCGCCACCCCAAATCCCGCCTCGGCAGAAATAACGATCATACAGACCCAGCGTTGGAGCAAGGCGAACCACTGCCGGACCACGGCAATACGGAGAATCAAACCGAACAAACCGATTCTGTCAAAGATAATAGTCCGGATGACATAACGCCGGACAATCACCCGGAGCAACAGAATGCCCGTCAAAGGCTTGTTGCCACCGCGAGGAGTCTGAAAAAGCAGAAGCAAAGGCTCAAGGCTGCGCAGGACACACTCCAAATTAGATGGAGTAAAGTACTCAACACAGCAGTGAAGTACGGTGGTAATCGCCCCACCAAGAGCTACCCGAAGCGGAAGTTGCTACCCGAATTCGATGAGGAGGCCCTAGATCCCCCATAACCAAAAATCAAAACGGCCACCTGGCCGGATAGACGACCTCACGGCCAACATAGAGCAGCAAACAACGCCACTCACAAGCCAATACGCGATCCACGCGAGGGCTCGCACCAAAAGGACGGCACAACCAGATCCATCTATGGACCAGCAAGCGCGCCCCAGCACACGATGTAACACAAAAAACATCCGAACAACGCGGTACACCCAGATACAGGGGTGCCGCACACCCCCTATGTTTCACCGATGAGGTGCTGGACCATGAATTTCCAAAGGGATTCAAACTCGTAAACATAGAGGCATACGACGGAACAACAGACCCTGGGGTCTGGATTGAGGACTATATCCTCCATATCCATATGGCTCGAGGAGATGATCTCCACGCCATCAAGTACTTACCCCTCAAGCTCAAAGGGCCAGCTCAACAGTGGCTTAAAAGCCTCCCTGAAAACTCTATTGGATGCTGGGAAGAGCTCGAAGACGCTTTTCGGGCAAATTTTCAAGGGACTTATGTCCGACCCCCGGATGCGGACGCTTTGAGTCATATAACTCAACAGCCCGGAGAGTCAGCCCGAAAGCTTTGGAACAGGTTTCTTACTAAGAAGAACCAAATAGTTGACTGTCCGGACGCCGAAGCCTTGGCAACTTTTAAGCATAGCGTCCGCGACGAATGGCTTGCCAAACACCTCGGCCAAGAAAAGCCGAGAACAATGGCATCATTAACAAGCCTCATGACCCGCTTTTGCATAGGTGAGGACAGATGGCTAGCCAGATGCAGCACCAGCGACCCAAGAACATCCAAAGTTAGAGATGAAAACGGGAAATCACGACGCAGCAAAAATAATAAGCGTCGGAATAAAGAAGACTGCCCGAAGAGCACGGTAGTAAACGCTGGATTCCGAAGCTCTCGGCCAGGTCAGCAAAAGCCGCCCTCTAAAGGCACCAGAGATGAACTGTCCAGCCTGAACAAAATTCTGGACCAAGTATGTCAGATCCATAGCATCCCTGGTAAACCCGCTAATCATACCCACAGAGAATGTTGGGTCTTTAAGCAGTCCGGCAAGCTCAACGCCGTACACAAGGGGGAGGATACACCAAGCAAAGATGAGGATGAGCCTCTCAAGCAAGACACTGGGGAACAAAAGAAGTTTCCATCAGAAGTCAAAACAGTCAACGTATTACACGTGATCAAGGGAAGCAAAGCGGCCCTCCCAGATAAATATGCCCAAGGGCCTATCACCGCGAAATCCTGCCACTGGTCGTCTCAACCGATCACTTTCGACCATCGTGATTACCCAGCAAGTATCCGGCGGGTAGGATGGGCTGCTCTGGTATTAGACCCAATAATTGACGGATACCACTTTACACGAGTCCTGATGGACGGTGGCAGCAGTTTAAACCTGATATACTAGGATACAATCCGCGAAATGGGGATAGACCCAACGAAAGCCATAGCAACACTACCTTTAAAGGAGTAACGCCAGGCCCAGGGGCTCACTGCACGGGCTCCCTGCTACTAAAGGTTATATTCGGCTTCCCCGATAACTCCCGTAGCGAACATTTAACCTTCCACATTGCTCTGTTCCAAAGCGGTTATCAAGCACTACTTGGACGCGAAGCTTTTGCTCGCTTTAATGCAATACCGCATTACGCTTCCCTCATGCTCAAGATGCCCGGTCCACGTGGCATCATTATAGTGAACAGAAATATTAAGCGATCTTTGCGCGCCGAAGAGAATGCGACTGCCTTGGCAGCCGCACACTAAAAACAGCCTCACCAACTAAAGCATTTGATAGGTCGTCAAGACCACGGACGCAGTTAGACAAGTCCGGCGCTGCTATATGTAATTTGTACCGGATTGATGACCACACCCCTATTACAAATACAAGGGGCTCAACGCGCGCAGACAAGTGGCAATTTCTACTCATTTTTAGTTATACATGGTTTCTTTAAAAACTATCTTTTTGCACGACAACTTTTTCACCTAAGTTCCTCTCTTTTACAGATGATCATCGTGCTACACCCGTCCAGGATATGGCACAATGGAGACACAGGCGCAGACGTGCAGTAGGGACCCGCTCCAAGGATTCTTTTTAGATTAAGACCCTACGTAAACCTTTTTTACTGTCTCTTGTTGATACACATCCCTCGAATTCTCAGTACAATTGAGAAGGATGCTGACGTCTTGGCATGTGGCCACGTCAGAATAATGCATGTACCTGGACACAAAGGGCTTCTTACAAAGGGCACTATTTAGGCCCGGTTTATAGCATAAAGACCGAATACCTTAGGGAGTGTTCGGCGTCGCGAGTTTGGCCTTATATGCATCAGCTCCAAATCATTGTCTTTGGTCAAATGTTGGGTTTGCCCAGCTCCTATGTTTTGGTGCCTTACGTTCCGCTTTATCGACTAAGGCAGCACCAGGAGAACTACTGCGATTGTGCCCTGGTTCATCCGGACAAGCACCTCAGTAGAGAAAGTCGAAAACTGACTGTCATGATATAGCGTGAGACTGGTCAACCACTCGATGACCTATCGGAATGGTAGAATTCCTCCGCCTTAACGAAGGGCCGTTTTCCGGCCAGGCATGTACGCACCCCGAGATCGGGAGAGTGCGAAGCCACCAGGGGCTATCTAGTAGCCCCACTGTCAAACTCCTATGGCTAAGTGAAAGTATTAAAGCATTATAGTCCGGTTGCCTCGTTTGCTGCGCTATCACCTCCTTAATAGGACCAAGACGTTGGGTTAAGTGTGAACACGCATTTTTGCGAGCACCTCCGCATTATATGCGTGGGGGTTGAAGCCGACGACTGCAATCTTTCAGGTTATATACATATATACACAAACGGCCGCACATGAGGCATCACATTACTTTCCGGCAAAAGTATAAATACAGCCTTACTATATTTCATAAAAACATTGTGTTTACAATGGGAATACATGTCACTCAAACATAATATTCTTCGAGCACTAGGACTCTATCAAACGAGCACCCTCAAGAACCTCTTCAAAATAGTGCTCGACAGCTACTCGGCCTATGGCCGAACCTTGCGCCGCAACAGTGGTAGCATCCATCTCCGCGCAGTATGCCTTCACATGGGCAAATGCCATCCGCGAGCCTTCTATGCACGCCGACCTCTTCATCGCGTTGATGCACGGCACCACACCAAGGAACTGCTGCACTAAGCTGAAATAGCTGTTCGGCTTCGGCTTCTCCAGCCACAAATGATCTACAACAGACCTCATGGCGAGTCCGGACAACCTATTAAGTTCGGCCCATTCGGCTAGCTGATCAGTCAAGGGAAGCGGACGCTCTAGAACGTTGAATTGCGACTAGAATAGCTTGTCCACTTCACGATCTGATTGATCTTGGAAGTATTCGACCGCATCGACAGCGCTCGCCGCCAAGTCCATATATGCGTCTGCCGAACTCCACAGCCGATCCAGAGGGGCATACCGCGGATCTCCGAACTTCATCCGCAGCAGAAAGGGCTTTCCAGCCGCAATATCCTCGGCTTCGCGCAGCTCCTCCTTCTTCGCCCTCATAGCAGAGCGACTGTCTTTGGTTGCCATAGTGGCCCTCTCAAGGTCCGTTGCCTTCACTCGGTTCTCTTCTTCAAGGAACTGGCAACGGTCGGCAGTGCCTTTTAATTCTACGACCATCTTGGCCATCTTTTCTTTGCTTTCGCAATGGGCGGCCTTCTCGGCTCTTAACTCTTCGGCCGCCTTCAAAGCAGACGCATTACTAACCCTCGCTTGTTCCTTGGCTCGGGCGAGTTCCGCCCGAAGGATCTCCACGGTGGCAGCTCCGTCTGCAGTCACAACATATTAAAGATACTGGCATCATGCTGCTCTTATTGTGTGACATTCACTAGAAAACATTACTTACCCTATCATTCATCAAGCCGCTTGTTAACAAGCTCGATGTCGGCATCTGCCGCATCCAGTTGCCGTTTTAATTCGGCAAACTCACTAGTCCGGCTAGCCACCGGAGCTTCCACCACCTGCACATAAAGGCAATCTGGTTATTGCCTGGGGCTATGATCCTCTGTTCGCCGCCGTTCTCGATGACAACCAGAGTCTCAGGGGCTACTATCTACACAGGGCACACCTAACATGTGCGGTACTATCACATATTATTTCACGTACCTCAAAGCCTGTCAGTAGACTCATAAAGGTTTCGTGTGATCCGCTTTCGGCGGACGAAATTCTTTCCATCACCATACCCATCAGCGTACGGTGTTCTTCTGAGATGGCCGCTCGCCCCAACAGCTCCCTCAGAACGTCCGACCGCATACCAGACGGTGCTGGACTCTTTTGTTTTCTTTCTTCGAGAGCAGGATGCTGGGGACTTCGGGGGTCTACGGGATTATCTTCTGGCCTCACCAGATCCGGAGAGGCCCTCCATGATGACGCTTCGGGGTCGCCCGCTTCTTGAGCGGAGGAGTACGGGGGAGGCATTTCTCTCTCCATCGTCTCCGGAAGAAGACCCCCCGAAGACGAGCTCAGCTGAGAAGAGCTAAGACCCGAACTGCAAGATATACGCGGCGGTTATTTTCTCAAAAGAAAGATAGTATACCTTCACTATTAAAGTATTTTTGGATCACTTACGACTCGTTGGAGGGCTGATCCCCCCATGGACTTTGTGTGGCAAGAGCACCCCCCGAGGCAGGACCCTCTGTTGAAGACTTCTTCTCTCGTTTGGAGGCCTTGTCTTCCGAATCCTCGGAAGCAGTCCTCTTCCTCCCCTGGTTATCCTCCTTTATGAAGGCGCTCATTCCCTCGGTTGGAACTGGCAGCGATGGGGGCCCGCTTCTGCCCATATTATTCCCCCTGTATCTTCCTTCGAGGGCTCCGGGCAAGGTGTGAGCTCGAGCATCTTTTCTAATACCGGATTTTCCAAACCCTCAAGGAGGGGGGCCGAACACCGAATCATCTTTGCCTTTGTTAGACAGTCCTGGTCAAAGAGCGATCTCTCAGAAATAACTTCATGATGAATAAAAGACGGTGTGTTCGGCTAGAGGATTTCTTACTTGTTCGGCGGCGCGGTTACTGCTCAGGCCCACGTCCTCGGTAGTATCCGGACACTCTATTTGAGATCCGAAGAATGACTTGTACATCTCCTCGTGCGTCAGGCCGAGGAAACTTTGAATGACACGCGGTCCTTCTAGGTTGAACTCCCACAAGCGAAGGGGTCGGTGTTTGCAAGGCTGTACTCGACGAACCAGCATAACTTGCATTACCACAACCAAATTAAAATCTCCCTCGAAGAGATCTTGAATGCGGCTTTGCAGTATAGGCACGTCCTTGGCTGGACCCCAGCTCAGACCTCTGCTAATCCATGACATCAGTTGTGGTGGGGGCCCCGAGCAGAAAGCGGGGGCAACCGCCCACTTGGCACTTCTGGGAGCCGTGATGTAAAACCACTCTCGTTGCCATAATCTGGACACCTCTGGAAAGGAACCTTTCGGCCACGGAGCTCCTGCCATCTTGCCTATTGACGTGCCTCCGCATGCAGCATGTTGCCTCTCGACCATCTTCGGCTTCACTTCAAAGGTCTTGAGCCACAGGCCGAAGTGAGGGGTAATGTGGAGGAAGGCCTCACACACGACAATAAATGTTGATATGTGGATAAAGGAGTCCGGAGCTAGATCGTGGAAATCTAGCCCGTAATAGAACATCAAACCCCTGACGAAGGGATCTAGAGTGAGGCCTAGGCCTCGGAGGAAGTGGGAGACGAACACGACGTTCTCGTTGGGTTCGGGAGTGGGGACGACCTGCCCTCGAGCAGGCAGCCGATGTGAAACCTCGGCGGTCAGGTATCTGGCCTCCCTCAACTTCTTGATATCCTCTTCCGTGATGGAGGAGGGCATCCACCGGCCTTGAAGGCTGGATCCGGACATGATTGAAGATCTGGAGCACCTGACTTGGGCTTTGGGTGTTAGAACTCGAGGCGGGGGAGGGGTTCGATTGAGCACGAGAGGGAAAAAGCGAAAACCTTGTCCCTTTATAAAGAGGGTGAATATCAAGCGTCCTCTCCGTAGCCGTTTGGGACTTGCCTATAATCTAGGAGTCCTAGACACGGTTGGGTTACCCATGACCGTATTAATGAGAATCCGGTAATTGGGGGAACACGATCTCTGCTTTGACAAGACGTGTCGAGAAACCGCCTCGTGTTATGTGTGGAGCTGGTTGAAGAAAAACGGTTCGAATAAGCACCGGGCCATGGCATAATGTCATGTTGCCAAAACGTGTCAGCAGATTAAGATCTATGTAAATGTTATTCTCTCTAAGACAGTATGTGGAACTTATTTTGCAGAGCCGGACACTATCCTTGTGTTCAAAATCTTCTATGAAGTATTCGGAGGAGGAACCCGCCTTGCAATGCCGAAGACAATCTGCGCGCTGGACTCGTCGTCATTGAAGCCTGGTTCAGGGGCTACTGAGGGAGTCCTGGATTAGGGGGTGTCCCGATAGCCGGACTATAACCTTTGGCCGGACTCTTGGACTATGAAGATACAAGATTGAAGACTTCGTCCCGTGTCCGGATGGGACTTTCCTTGGCGTGGAAGGCAAGCTTGGCAATATGGATATTAGATCTCCTCCCATTGTAACCGACTCTGTGTAACCCTAGCCCTTTCCGGTGTCTATATAAACCGGAGGGTTTTAGTCCATAGGACGAAGATACAATCATACCATAGGCTAGCTTCTAGGGTTTAGCCTCTCCGATCTCGTGGTAGATCTACTCTTGTACTACCCATATCATCAATATTAATTAAGCAGGACGTAGGGTTTTACCTCCATCAAGAGGGCCCGAACCTGGGTAAAACATTGTGTCCCCTGCCTCCTGTTATCATCCGGCCTAGACGCATAGTTCGGGACCCCCTACCCGAGATCCGCCGGTTTTGACACCGACAGGAGGCGAGAACACCAGCTCTGGACCCCCCTCCGCGCACGAGCCCTCCATGCCCGGACCCTCAAAGTCCAACGCTGGTAAAGAGTGCTCAAAAGCCTCAGAAGACTCCACCCGCTCACTCCACAGTCTCGGAGGTGCAGTAGCAGGCTCGATAGACCCAAATCTCAGAGTGGTCGAAGGCACCGAGGAAGGTGGAGCCGTCCCATCCCCGGTCGTTTGAGCAACAGACCCCGGTCCCTCGGACATCTCTCGTCCAGGATCAGCGACTGGATTCTCCTTAATTCCCGCACCGTCATCACCCTCGTGCATATCAACTTCAGTCACGGTAGCTGCCTCAGCAAACAGTCTCTCATCCTCAAACTCAATCTCAAGGTTGTAGATCTGACCTCGATATGCCCACTTGACCACATCAGGCACAAACTCAATGTCCAAAATACTAACCAGTAAACGAGCAACCCCATGAGCTCTAGTAAAGGCCATATCCACTCGCTCAGGCTTTCCCACCATGATGCCCAAGCTAGCAATGACCCTAGCATCCTGCATAGGCTTCGAAGGAGCTCCCGAAAAACGTAACCATGCTTGGGTAAGAGGTTTACCCTGAGGCTCCACCAACTTCCACTCTTAGAACTCAAGGATGCCCTCGATGCCTACCACTTTGCACATCTCAAAACTCAGCAGCCTCTACAAATCCTCCACTGACGGGAACTCAACCCGAAACAAATTTGCCTCAAGACTGACAAGCTCCCAGTGGAAGTCCCCTGGAGCAAGCTCCCGGAGCCGCTGCACAATCTGGGTCTCAGAGACTTCTCCTCTGGTCACTTTGACAACCCCAGTGGTCACACTCTGAGCCTCATCAGGAACCTCCCTCTCGGCCGGAGACTCAAAAAACATGAGCTCAGCACAATACACTCCATACATCATAAAAGTCGGTGCCTGATCCCTCAAAAGCGGACAAGCCCCCGAGTCATGGGCTGGTTTGCCACACGTATCGCATAAAACTGCCACACACTCAGCAATGAAATGGTCATTTTCGCCACTTGAAGCTTGTGCAATGTTTGTTAGTTCATATACATACAACTTTGCTATCTCTCCTCATTTATTACATGCCACATCATCAAAAAGTCATATGTCACAAATTTACCAACAATCATCTTACAACAATTGGAGATACCTTCATGACCATAATACAACTTGGGCAGAAAAAAAATTATTTACCACGTGTGCACAACACTGTGGCGTGACGGCGAAGATGTTTACTTTTATTTTGAAAGAAAAGGCAAATAATTTGTTGCAATTATTAATAAGAAGTAGTTGAAAAAGTGAACATGTCCCAGGGCAAAACAAAGCGAACAAAAGCAGGATATTACACGGACTAGATGGAAAGGTACACTCCGCTGTGCCGGACTACAACTACACGCGTACATGCTATTTTTGGTGGGCTTGGACCAAGTGGCGCTGGCGAAAAATACCAATGCGCAAGCCCATGCACAACAAATACCTGCATTACCGTCAGGACGTACTACAATACCGAGCGGCCTGCTTGCTAAGCTACCAACAAAAATTTACAATACGATACTACAATAGAAACAAAAACCATAGCAGGATCAACTAGCCAAGATGGAAGAAACTCACGAGCACAGCCGCTTCACAACCACCAAGAAACTCACGTGACGTCCAAAGGTAGCGGGAGGCCCTCTTCATGTTGGAGGATGCCTCCCATTCGTTTGATTAGCACAACTCTATCAGACCCCATAAAACGCCGGTCAGCAAAACGCGTTTGCAGTTCGCGCAAAATCGTTTTTGTAGACTGGCGCGGGCTAGCACAGATGGAGACTCCATAAACGAATCTGTAAAAAAAAATATTCGTGGAATATGCTTTTTTATGGGTCGGCTATGCGGGTTTTGCTCGGACAACAGCGCAACGACCTAACTGCAAATCTGAAATTTGTCATAGGGTTTCACAAACAAGTTCAAATTCAAATGACATAAACAGTTTGCGCGCAAATAAAAGCGAAGTTCATTACGCAAAAAAGGGCATGCAAAGGTATGCGCCCATGTCCGGCATCATCTTGGGGGTCGATCTTCACTCCGCGCCATGGAGTCCATCTTGAAGTTCATCAGCGCCACCGTAGCCACCTCCGTCGCTTGTTTCAACTTCCGCATCGAAATCATCCACATTGTCACCATATGGAGCAGAGAAAACATCACCGGAACTGGCAGACGGACCGGCGAGGCGACCATTCTCCTCTTCAAGATCTCTCTCCTTACCATATCATGCCATGTTTTGGTGACGTCGTCCATGTCATTGCGGTTCATTGACATGATCTTGTTCTCTTCGGCGAGAAACAATGACAACGATTTGTTTTCAGAGGCGCGTGCTTTTCTCTCCTCAATGGCAGCTTTGCGCAGCCCCTCTTCCTTAAGCATTTGCCATTTTTCATGCTTCTCTTTTGCCTTTTTATCGACCAACTCTTTCTTGATCTCCAACGACTTCAACAACATCAACTCGTTTGATTGCACCATGGCATCAATCTTCTTCCTCAAGCTCGATGCTTCTTGCTCTCTCTTTATCTTCTCTCTAGTCTTCTTGTCGCCATCGGGCTTGTTCAAATTTCTTGGACCATCATCATCCTCATCTTCATCCATGTTTGTAAGTGAGCCTCTCTTTGATGGGGATTCTTTGTCGATCAACTTTCACTTGTCGCACTTTTGGAGCAACTCCCAACAATGCTCTAATTTGAAGAATCTGCCTTCCGAAGCTTCCATGTCCTTGTATCTATGTTGAGCAATCTTGTCCTACACAATGTGAACAAAGTGATGCGATCATTTCTCATGATATATTATGATGATGCACAACTTGAACAAAGGCAAAGCAAACTCACATAGTCGGACTCCACGGTGCCACTTGAAGGTGCATTGCATACTTGCTCCAAGCAAGCTGCCCAACGGCTGCACGTAGGCTTGATGTTCTCCCAACAACCTTGAAGCGACCGAAATGTGCGTGGAGTTTTATTGGGGTATTTTTCCATAATGCAGAAGTATTGATCTTCAATCCTTTGCCAATATCTCTTGGAGGTTTGATTAGTACCCGTGCATGCATCAAGAGACACCGCACTCCATGCTTTGATCAAAACTTGATCTTTCAAGATCGTATAGTTCTTCGATCTTTGGCTTTTCCCAGTTTTTGCTTGTGAATGCTCAAACACTTCCGCTTCGATCTCCTCCAACTTGTCCGCACAACCATGATGTTCACGCCGCCCTCCATTTCATTGTAGTCGAATGGTTCGAAAGGGGCTTGATCAATGTCAACTGCGTTCGTGTCCAAGAAGTTCACGAATTCGGTTGTTGCATTGTCCGAACCACCACTATAGCGAACGATAACAAGTCACGAGCTATCGAGAACAATGGCGAAAAATGAAAGAGAATAGCCAAAGACCGAAGAGATATACCTTCCGGCCATTTGGTCGAACACCTCGCTC
>NC_041380.1:478978831-478999248 GCF_002162155.2 Triticum dicoccoides
ATGGCTTCCTTGAAGCCGGAACCTTCCTCCGCTTTGCGCCCGTGGCCTTGCCGACCTTCTCCGCCGCCGGCCGGGATCGCACTGCGGCGTTGGCGCCCGGAGCGCGGGCCATCGCGGCGGGGGCAGCTGGATTCCCGCCCTGCACAACCACGTTGCCCTGCCGCTTGCAGGCAGGCGCGGCGTGTGCTTGGGCGACGGCGGCGGGGCCAACATGGCTGGCAACAAGATCCGCCCGAGGAGGAGGGGCGTGCGCGACCTCGACGGTGACAGGGGACAGCATGGGGTCATCCATGGAGGCGAGGGAAGGCCGGCGAGGAGCTGTCGGAGCTTGCGGAGGGGGGCAATGGTGGTGGAGGGTGCGGGGAGCGGGAAAGGGCGCGCGGAAATGTCCTTCCCGCCAAATCTCGCGCCGGATAGGGGTCGAGCTCGGGTTAGCCTCCCAGCCCGTAAAAATAGAGGTTGGGGGAGAAGATTTGCTGCGCCCCGCAAAAATTTTTGCGGGCCGCCGCGAGATGCGGGGTCTGAAAGGATCAATATGGTTGACTAGAGGGGGGTGAATAGGCAACTAACAATTTTTAGCTTTTCTTTAACAATTTAAACTTTTCATCAAAGTAGGTTGTCTAGATATGCAACTAGGTGAGCAACCTATATGATGCAACAAGGATAGGAACACAAGCAAGCAAGAGATATGAAACAACTAAGCTTGCTCAAATAAAGGCACGAGATAACCACGAGTGGAGACGGTGGAGACGAGACTGTGTTGCCGAAGTTCCTTCCCTTTAAGAGGAAGTACGTCTCCGTTGGAGCGGTGTGAAGGCACAATGCTTCCCAAGAAGCCACTAGGGCCACCGTATTCTCCTCACGCCCTCACACAATGCGAGATGTCGTGATTCCACTATTGGTGCCCTTGAAGGCGACGACTGAACCTTTACAAACAAGGTTGGGGCTCTCTCCACAACTTAATTGGAGGCTCCCAACAAAACCACGAAGCTTCACCACAATGAAATATGGCTCCGAGGTGACCTCAACCATCTAGGGTGCTCAAACACCCAAGAGTAACAAAATGCACACAAAAAAGTATGGGGGAAGCAAATATCCTTTGGTGGAAGTGTAGATCTAGGTCTCCTCCTTCAATCCCTAGCAAATCAACAAGTTTGAGTGGCTAGAGAGAGAGATCGGGCAAGAGAGCTTGAAGTGCATTAATGGTGGAGTGAGAGAGGTCAAAGGTGAGAGTGGTAGGTGGGAGAAGCTCTCTTAAATACCAACCCTAAAAATCCAGCCGTTGCTGCGTTTTCAGCCCCGCGGCGGTACAACCGGTCCTTGTCCCGGTACAACCAGGACTCACGGTGTAGCTGTAGAACCCTATCAGGCGGTACAACCGGACCACTAGGCGGTGGCACCGGTTAAGAGAACGACCGGACCAACCGCCCAGCCACCGCACAACTACCGCTTCGAAACAGAGATGAGACCGGTACTTGAGCGGTGCAAGACCGGAACAACCGCATGGCCCTAAGCTCTTGGACAGCGAAGTTCTGAGTGGAAGAACCGCTCAGACCACCGGTGGTACCGGTCAACGAGGATCGACTGGATCAACCGGGCCATCACCGCCCGAGAACCGCATCAAAACAGAATCTTGAGCGGTACTTGAGCGGTGCATGGCCGGAACCACCGTCCTAGCCTTTGTTGAGCAAGGTGGCGGTACCACCGCCCGGAGGCAGCGGTACAACCGCTCGGTCAAAACTGGAGAGCGTCAAGGTCCAGCGGTACAACCGCTCCAGGGAGCGGTACAACCGCTGGGAAGAGCAGAAACAAGAAGGAAGGACAGGGGGAACTCTCTCTCTCTCATAACTGAGGAAGACAAAGAAGGGGTGAGGAAAGTGTACGTAAATTGATTCCCCCAGAGCTTCCTAACGAGGATTCCCTCTTGATAGTACGGGTACCCTACGACTAAAGATAAAAAAACGTAAAGAACACGTCTTCGATCTTTTCCTACGAGAGGCAATATCAATCCGATGTAAGCCTAAGCATCGAGAACCTGAAACATATAGCACACGATTAGACCACAAAGAGTTGTCATCATCATCCAAAACATAAAGTAGGGAAATGCTCTTTCAAGGTCTAACCGTGCAGATTTTCTAACCCCAACCCGCAATTTGACGGTTATTTTATGGGTCGGGGCGTTTTGCGGGGTCTGCTAGAGTTGCTCTTAGGAATCCATTCAAAGCGTGGCGGAGGCAGCGATGTCGGGCATAAGCAGCACATGCGCGACGGCCATAACTCAGATCACGTTCATTACAGTGGCAATGACCAGGAAGAGTGAGAGTGTGGCAAGCTACTAACGCAAGGCACCAAGACAACTCAATGTGGCCAGCGATGCCCGTATGGCAGCGGAAGTCCAGATGAAATAGAGAAAGTGAGAGTGTGGATTTCTTGCTCATAGGCTAGTTTTTTAAAATATCACGAATGGTTTTTTTGAAGTTTAATTTTTTTCTGAAAAATAAGCATGTTCATAGTGATGTGTACTACGTTCCTGCAAATTGTAATGATGAAATACATTTTGGTGATAGGTACACAGAAAACACATTTCATCATGTAAATTTACAGAAATCTAGCAAACATCCCTAAGGTATGTGGGTATTTTTAAGAATTTTTTTGATACTTCACAATATGGTTTCTGAATTTTTAAAAAATCTGGATCCAAAAGGTATTTCAGGTTTAATCAAGTAGAAATAGTAGTGAAATCTTGAATGTGTTGCATCATAAGTCAATTCGTGATGTTGATTAGGTATACCCAAGCATGATTCTGAGAGCATTTTTGTACGGACCAATTCTTCCGCTTTGTAATGGCAAAAAATTGAAGGCGCAAGTCCTTCAACCTATGCCCATTTGCCAAGCTGGTTTGCAAAAGCTTGCCTTGTTGCCGTCGCCCAGGGTAAATGCTGGTAAGGGCGTAAAAAAGGGGACGCGAATTTGGTGCTCCCGGTGTACGTGCACCCTATATATATGCAAAAGAAATATAGAAATTCAAAAAAAGGTCAAAACATTCCGAAATTATTTGGGAATCGACTGATCAAGTATTGCACTCGTATAAAAAGATCCATCGGGGAATAACTCTCATTGTATCCTGGATCAAATGATTCAAAAAAATGAATTTTTTTATTTTTGCAACTCTAGATTTTGCCAATTTCATTATGCCATTCTAGATTTTGACATTTCACTTTTGCCACTCTTAGCTTTTGACAATTATCACAATTGCCATTCCGTGGCAAAAGAAGAAGGATTTTATTTTATTTTTGCCACTCTTAGCTTTTGAAATGTATCACAATTGCCATTCTGAAAATTTTGCTTTTGCTATGGGAATGTCAATTGTGATAATTCTCAAAAACTAAGAGTGGCAAAAGTGAAATGTCAAAATCTAGAATGACATAAGGAAAATTGGCAAAATTTAGAGTGACAAAAACAAAAAATTTCCTCGAAAACCCCCGCTATATACAAGTACTATTCATTCTATATTGTCGTCATAGATTTTTTTGCCGTGATGTCAATGGGAATCATTCCGTGGCCAAACTTTTATTGCGGGTACAATACTTGATCGCATTTTTATTTCAAAAAAGATTCGGACTTTTTGATTTCTTTTGAATTTACTAAATTATTTGGCGCAGCACGAGTACCCAGGAGCACCAAGGTATTTCTTGGTAAAAAAAGGCCCATATCCTACCTTATTTTCGTCGTCTAAAAAATGTCCTATAACTTCGTACAAGGTGGTCACCACGAAGCTGTTTAACATGTCAACTCCCTACAAGAGGTAGGTTTTTCTAAGACCATTAACTTTCTTAATTATTCCCACACATATAAAAAACGTAATGATGAAAGGTCGCCACAGAAATTTTCCCCTTCGTAGTGACATATAGGCTTGCACGAACGGAACCACGTCAACCAGCGCCACCACACATACATGCCGAGCTCTCTCTATATAAACAAGGGTGCACGTCAACCGGCTACAACTCGAAAGAGGTCGAGATTGGATCGAGAGCAGCGGCCATGAAAATGGATCGGCGGATGATCATCGTGTCGTCGATCATCGGTTCTCTCGGGGTGCTGAGCGCCATCCTCGGGTTCTCAGCCGAGGGCACGAAGCTCACTGTAAGCTAGTGCCCACTACTTCCATCTCCTTGCTTAGTGCTGTACATGTCTCTGTGTGCTTTGTTCAACCGTGGTTTAGAACTACAGATTTTGGATTCTTGGATTGTTGGCGTGTGTCTGTATGTGCGCGCGTTTGTACATGCCTATGTGTGTGTTCTTCTTGCTCTCTGTTGATATACATCTCGCAGGCTTGGACCGTGTACCAGTATCGAGGTGTGTGCCTGTACCCGCAGAACCCCGCGCTGGGGCTCGGGGTCTGCGCGGCCATCTTCCTCATCATAGGCCAGATCATCTTCGCGGTCGTCGGCGGCTGCTGCGGCTGCTGCAAGTCCCGCGCCATCCCCTCCGAGACCAACCGGGTCATTGGCATCGTCTGCGCCGTCTTCTCATGGTGAGTGATCGATCCATCGTCAACCAACAAGCGCGAGCTCGCCGGAGCAGAGCACGCCCGCGCGTGGGTGACGAACCGCTGTCTGCTGACTAAAACGTGCATGCAGGATCGCGGCGGTGGTCGCCTTCGGGCTGCTGGTGGAAGGCGCCAAGTGGAACGACGCTGGGACGCGGTACTCGTCAGGGTACGGTGGGTGCTACGTCCTCAAGGACGGCATCTTCGCCGGCGGCGCCGTGCTCACGCTCGTCGCCACTGCCCTCGGCCTCACCTCCTACATCATGCTCAGCACGCAGCCAGCCGCTCCCGCTACTGCCAACGCCGCCGCCGCGCCCCCAAAGGAAGGCGAGCAGATGCCGGCCGCCGCCGAGATCCCGACGGCACAGCCACAGTTCCCGCAGCAGGCTTCTCCCCAGGGGCAGGGGTACGGCCAAGCGCCGAACGCGAAGCTCCCCCATGTTCCTGTTCCTGTGGCTTCTCCGGCACAAGGCTATGGAACGCCGAACGCGCAGTTGCCCCCTCTTCCTGCACAAGGCTACCGTGCGCACGCGCCGGACACGCAGATGCCCGCCGCTTCTCCTCCTCCGGCTCAGGGCCATGGACCGCACACGCCGAACGAGCAGGCCCTGCCTGAGCTGCCTCCCAAAGGACATGAAATGCTCGCGCGCCCCGTCTGATCAACCGTGCATGACCGCGCATGCATTCGTGCTATACTTCGTGATTTCGACCGGTTCTGTATTCATATCTCTCTACCGGCCTCAACGGGATCATCAATGCTTGTTTACTGCTTTAATTTTGTTTGCACTTGAGATTTCTTGTGTAATATTGAAAGAGTCACCATTCACCAATGTGGCAATTAATGTTTTTCTTAGGACATTTAATTATTATTGTGGCTGATCCATCGAAAAATGAAAATTGTATGGTGGTTGATAAGGAGCTTTTTTTTTGAAACACGGCAAAAGATTTGCCATTTTCATTGATTAAGAGAGAAGTTTAAGAGGTTAAGACCCATGACCGAATTACAACAATCACTCTCGCGACATTATATTACTCAAGTGCCTCGTCCCCGCCATGCTCCAAAGCGACGCCTCCTCTTTAATCCTAGCAACAATGACTTCAACCAGGACAACAGTATTACGAAAGATCCGCGCATTCCTCTCATTCCACAACTCCCAAGAGACAAGAAGCATCAAGGAAGCAAGTGGTCTTCGCGATTGTGTCTTCTTGGTAGCATTTTGGCTCCAATCACTAGAATGCATATCATGGAGACCCAACCAATATTTGATCATGCGCCAAACTCTCGTAGTGTATCTGCATTGGAATAGAAGGTGGGCCGCTGACTCCTGAGCCTGCTTACATAAGGGACAAAGGTTACGGTTTGGCCACCCCACCCAAGGGGTGAGCTGATCCGCATCTTGTCCTCGAGGGGCTGGTAGTGAATTCTCTTCAACCTCTTGACAGATAAAGGCAACCCAAGGTATTTCATCGGAAAGGATGAAAGCTTGGCCGGGAAGGATTGGAGGATGTCTGGAAGATCAACATTTTTCCAACGGATTGGGGCGACAAAACTTTTGGAACAATTTGTGACAAGGCCAGTGACATCCCCAAAGTGCTTGAGAGTGCCAGTGAAAAACTGGACGTCCTCCATAATAGGCGCAAGAAAAACCGCGGTGTCATCCGCGTAAAGCGAAGCTCGGATATGCATAGCATTTCCTCCAAGGGGATGTAGATTTCCTTGAGCCGTGCTCTTTGCCAGTATGTCGTGCAACGGGTCGATGGCAAGCACAAATAACAGGGGGGGATAGAGGGTCCCCCTGCCTCAAACCCCGACCTAGTTTGATGGGATCGCCAGGCACGCCATTGAGCAAAACACGAGAGTAAGCCGAGGACAGCAGGGCCGAAACCCAACCTCTGAAGCGAGGCGGGAAACCAAGGTGTCGAAGTAGATCGAGGAGGAAGTCCCAACGCACCGAGTCAAAGGATTTTTTGATGTCAAGTTTGAAGAGCAACGCCGGGGTTTTCCTACTATGGAAGGGTCTCGCGAGATTGCGCACTTACATGAAGATGTCATGGATGCATCTTTTTTTAATAAATGCACTTTGAGCGTGTGAGAGCCTTTTTCTTATGCATTTCATGTGATCTAGGAAAGGCAATAGAAAATGTTCCACAATCTTAGCATTACATGCATTAACATCTTTTTTGGAATCTGATAAGGCTGAATGTAAGGTACGAGCAAATGGCAAATCGAACGTTTTTTATGGCAAGTTTAGTGACGCGAGGACTGCAACTTCGTGCTTTCAGTTTATTTTTTGACAGAAAAATGCCGTATGTGTCGACTAACTTGCCATCTTCGCGTCACTAGATTTTCCATTGAAAATGTTTGATTTGCCATGTACTCTTAGCTGACGTCAGGTACTTATCATTTTCGTTTTTTTACTTATTACATGTAGCATTTCATGCCATGAGATCCTTAAATTATGGGACTATTAAACTACAATACGTGTGAATAAGAAAGAGTAAATTCCGGTTTTTACCCCCTATTTTGATATTTTTGACACTAATTACCCCATTTAGCCATATTTCATCCATTTTACCCAATTTAGCAAAAGTTCTGCCACAATTTACCCTGTTTAAAATTTTGTGAGCGTTCTGACCGACATGTCCCAATTGTCAGGTCCACTTGGCATCCCACATCGACCGTTTTTTCCTGCCTATTTTCTTCCTGCTGGACCGGTCCTCCCAGCTTCTCCTTGACCGGGAACAGGACCAGCCCGATGGAGGTCGCTCGCGTCGCATCCAACGCACAACGCCCGAGTCGGCCGTGGGCCACGCTTGCCTCCAGTCGGTTCTTGCTTGTGTTGCCTGTCCCCTATCGATTGCATCGCCCGTCTAGGTTTCCAACCCACACACATGCTAGGCTCGCTCGAACCTTGGGTTGGGGATTGTCAGGCAGCGGTGATGATGACGGCGGTGGCGGCGATGAGTGCTGAGCGGCCGGCCATGCGATTTCATACCTCCTCGAGCAGGGTTGTATGGCCGCGACATCCAAGCAAGAAATGACCCCGTGGAATCCGATGGCTCCGTCAAGCTCGCCGACGTTGGCATAGGCACGTCCATGTACATGATCCCATCAGGCTGTGACCAGTTCATCTTACTACTTTGGCGACATAGCAGGGACCCCATGAGGATGTGCTCAGTTGATGGCGGGGCTATGGCGATGGCTGGTCCAACAAATTAGTGAGGTTGGTGAACAAACAATCCCTCTCAGTCGTACCCCATTCCACAAGATTTTGACCATATCTATCATAGCAATTTGTGTAGTCTGATATTTTCCCGACTCATGCATTAGCCGGCGAGGCGTTTCATTAGGACAAAATTAAGATGCTTATTGAAGATCATGTGTATACATGTCACCCTTCTGCAATATGTACGAGCTAAGAAAGGTGAAGACTGACAAGGTGTTTGTGCCGCTGCTTGTGTAGCCTGTCATTGCCACTGCCACTGTTTGGTGTATTCTGTAGTTTGTGTAGTTGTGAACTAGTGAAGCTATCTATAAATGGGAAGCATTATTCGGTCCTGTTTTGAACATGTGAATCCAGAGCAGTCTATAGCCTATATTAATCAGTTTTGACAGTAGTGTGAAGCAGAAATACGATCTGTTTGGTAAAAGAGAGATAATTTGACAGCATGATCCTTGAATAAGGAGACGAATTGACATCATGACCCAGGAAACAAATAGGCAGAAATAGTTGTCATAACACAAATTTTTCGCATTTTATTTCCATGATCTGTTGCAAATAATAGAGAAGGATCTATTTTATAAATAATAGGAGAATACCATCAACTCCAAAAAATAGACAGGGTAAATAGGCACAACACAATTGGACCTGTCGGTTAGAATGCTCACAAAAAATTAAACAGGGTAAATTATGGCAACATTTCTACTAAATAGGGTAAAATGGATGAAATCCTGCTAAATGGGGTAATTAGTGTCAAAAATGTCAAAATAGGGGGTAAAAACCGGAATTTACTCAATAAGAAAAGGCACTGCATACAATGCAGGCAAATGTCATATCTTTCCCCCTAAGAGACCATCTCTTAGCCAAGAGAAGGCAATGCTCTTTCTTTTATTTTGTTTCTCTCTTTTGCAAGAAAACAAATTACACCCCTTTCCATTCCACCAGTTATCCTATGTCGCACTGTTAATAGAGAACCATGACACACGCCCTTATCCATTTCGCGTTTTCAGTTTATATGACGAGTCAAGTTGTTTTTTTAGAATTGCTGCCATCGCTTTATTCAAGAAACAAAGCTCGGAATGCCATCCGATATTACATCTAAGATACAGCCCGTGGGAGCACCAAACTAGATATTACACAACTTAAACCCCAACTTTTGCTAATCTATGTGCAGCAACATTTTCAAATCTACTAACCCATGAAACTTTACAGCCGATTCTGGAGGCAAGCATCTGCTTAATCTCCCTGATCCATGGACCCGCCACAGACAGATCTTGATGCGTTTGGTTAATCCTCTATATGCCGAGTCAAGTTGAAAGGGCGATATGTGCTGCGGTTTCACGACCGGGTACTAGTGCATTATTTTTCTCGTGGCTTGAACTTCTTAAAAAGAGTCTTGATGACAATGCACTACTTGGTCCTCAGAAGGTGCACCAGGTGCCCCCCTCGGGTCCCTGGCTTGGTTATGTGTGCACATGGGTGCCCTTCTTCGTTCGGCACGACGGCCTTGGTGTTTAGCATTATTAGTAGAATTCTCAAACCTTCAAATCCTTAAAGCAGTTTTAAGGGTTGAAAAGTGTCACTTTTTAACACTTTTAAGAATTGAAAAACAGGGGCAAATAGTAGAACTCTCAAACCCAACCCTTAAACTGCTTTAAGGATTAGATTTAAGGGTTTTAGTCTTTGCCTCGACCCCAACTTTTAAATCTATCATTTGACATCTCACAATTTATGACAACAAGAACACAATCAACTTCCAAACAAACTACCAAATGACAATCATTGATACATGGTTTAATAGTTTACATCACAAAATCATCATCTTCCTCCTCTCATCGGCACCATCACCAAAAAGTTGCACCTCGGCGCTATCTCCTAGACCACAAGCGGGCTCCATCAAGCATCTCCATCGGCACCGGTGGAGTCGTACACACCACCATCACCACAACTACTCATCGAAGTGTCACCTCGAAAAGTAGAGGACGCAACACGGAACATCCTCTTCCTCTCCGCGATGTCCTCCTTGTAGTCCTTCCACCATTGCAACTAGATCGGGATCGCGCCGTGGCGCGAGGGTGCCGGTCCAAACGTTTGCATGCACATAAGAAGAAGCTACTTAACAATGCATGAACATAGAAAGCATGTTTCACGATAGGTTAGCACCAAATATCTTAGGCACAGAAGATACGACAACACGTCGCTTAAAGACAATTTATAACTATGCATAGATAACTTTAAGTTTTAGGCATAACGTAGACGTTTAGACACAGAAGATACGACAACACGTCGCTTATAGACGTTTTAGGCATAGAAGATACGGCAACACGTCGCTTACAGACAATTTACAACATGGGCCTTGCCGTCCTCATGAACAACGCGTTCATACTGAGCCGGTGATAGCCCAAGGTGTGCCAGGAGCATGCCAAGAACTGCCGTGTGTGGGATCCTAAACACACGTTGGGTGTCCCGCAGTTCCCAATAACATAAAACATAAGGCCTTGGGGAATTGCCCAAAACAATTGCATTACAACATGGAGGAATCAGAGAAATCAGTTGCGGACAAAAGCAACCATAGTGATAAAAAAGATATGCCAAGCCTATCGTTTAATCAGGATTTTTTTTAGGATGTGCCAAGCATTTAAAAAAACAGACTGAATGAGGATTTTGTTGCAAACAGACTGAATGATGGAATGAGAAGAGAAATATATTCATGAAATGAAGCAAGAGAGATAAAGCTGAAAGGAAAGAAGTGCAGAGCTTGCAGGTGAAAAACATCATATAAAATGTATAATCACCAATCAGGCAATTTCAAGATATCATGACTTATTGCTGTGATTAAAACAAAGCTAGTTGATGAATGATTGGAATCAGCTATTTCACTGAATAAATATATTCATGGCGTAGTTTCAGTTTTGTGCCATGAAGAGAGGTCGTCGAGTGTGATATCCAGAACAGAGATGGCCATATATATGAAGAAAACAAACTCTCTAAGGAACACATGCAGGTAGGTATTTTTTTCATGGATTCTATTGCTTCTACCTGAATCTCAAGGTATACAGTGACAGCCACGATTAACAGAATTAAGCAACAATGACATGCTCTCTGATTTCAATGTAACATGTTTCAATTCCTCTATAACCCCTGTGTTTTATCAAAACAAGCGCACAAACAAGATAATCATCGAAACAATATTATGTTCTCAGCAAGGCTATGTGCATTCTTCTCAAGTCTGAGATATGCACGTACAGTAGTCTTAGATCAATTGATAATCACCAGAACTAACTACAATACATAGTCTGTGAATCAAAAGTGAGAAAATACCAGGAAGATGATTTGTGTAGTTGCAGGAGCTCACGGGAAAGGAGAGTAGGCGGACCTGCTTGCTGGAGCTCCTTGACTGGCCAGTTTAATGTGTAGCCACAGCCGAGAGAGTGCTATACTACCCTACATGAGAGCATGTTAAATGAACAAAACTCAAATCCCTAACAAGAACTTTTTTTGAAAGATCCATAAAATCCAGATCGGGATAGGGGGACTAACACGAACTCATCCTTCACGCGAGCACCGCCACTCGATGGAGATGGTTGGTACCCCACGCCACTCCAGGCATCATCATATTCCTCCTTCACGCGAGCACCGCCGCTCGGCAGCCTCCACATCCGCCGGCTCGGCTCCCTCGGCAGCCGCTGTGCCCCATGCCGACATGAGCGCCCATCCAAAGGGAAATAAAGAAGTAGACAACAAAACAAAGAGCAATGTTAATATAACCACATCATTCAATTCACATGTCAAGATACAATAGGAAGTCTTTCCACCAAGCGGCTTGATATATACAATTAAACTCAGGAAAATAATTTCCACCACTTATAGATAATAAGAAGCTGTAAGGGGGCACGTAGACAACCGGATGCCAGTATACATGCAAATAACTTCCAAAATAAACGTATGCCACAGGAAAAGTAAACTCCAACATATTACCAAAGAGACAATAAAAGCTCTGAACCAAAAAATCTAGGAAATGCTCAATTCAGTTTACTTAATAGTTACAAAATTAATTATTCTCGGTCAGGTGGTTCTGGTATACTTAAGAAAACACTTGTAGAGTTCAAGTACAGATAAATACTCAAGCTACATGGAACTATAGTCAACAACATAGTTCTATAATAACAAGTGATTCCAATTAAACACAAGTGCTCAGAACCATGGAACTGGAGCTTCATAAAATCATGCTACTAATTATCTTAGACACCAATTAAACTCATATGCGGACCATGGTCAACTGTGGGTTTATACACTCGTCAGAAATATTGGCCATTAAAAACATAACAGCATTAATACAGTCAGCACATACCTCAAGTACTGAAGGACTGAGGCACTGATTATCTGTTTGACTCGTTTACACTTCTGCATACGCTATTTTTATTAAGTGATCGAGCAGGGGTGCAGCATCGTCGAGCAGGGGTGGCGGCGACAGCCAGACCACCTTGAGCACCATGGTCCGGAAGCCAAGAGCATGAGCAGACCAAAATCAGAATGGACTAACCAGGAAATCCTAGACAAATCCCTAAAAAACAACAAAGCCCTTGATGAGCACGTACACATCACAAAGGAAAAGACAAACAAGGGAGCAAATAATCACCTCAGCCATCTTAGAAGCCCACTCGGTGTGCTCCCTCTTCGGCCGTCCCGGAAGACAGCCCCAACGCCACGCCACCGTCCCAACCGTGAAACAGCCAGAGAAACAAGGAAGATGGTAAGAAACAAGCGAAATAAAAGGTAGTGGGCTCCAATACAAACATTAACCAGCCTAAAGATGTTGTTATTAGAAACATGACACTGTGGTTTCTGCTGGTTTATCAACAAATTAAAACAAGCCATTGAACTGACAACTTGCTTACTCTTAACCAGATGAAATCAAGGACCAACAACAAACAATAAAAGTCAAGAACAACTTATATGCAATAAAGGTATGAGCGAGAAGAAATATTCACATAAGACGGCTATAAACACTGGAGCATAAATAAGCAACACCTTTAAATACAAATAAAAAGGGTTCAGGGTTCAATGCATAGTGGGATCAGATTTGCCTTTCCTCGATCATATAATCTACCCCCGCCATCTCTTGTCACCAGATTAATCTGTTTATACAGTGGAGCTGCCCTGGTTATCACTCAACAAGAATGACCATCCAAGGACAGAACAATAAGTATCACATGATCAAAAAGGATTCTAGAGACAAGAGGGAGGACCCAACTTGATACCCACAGGTGCCTTGATTGCTCAAAGGCACACTTATTTCAGCCACAGCAAATCATCATTGCCCTAGCAAGGATGGCTTCCGACCGGTGGGGCACGTGCGAATAAAAAGGGTTCAGGGTTCAATGCATATGGGCTCAGATTTGCCTTTCCTCGATCATATAATCTACCCCCATCATCTCTTATCACCAGATCAATCTATTTATACAGTGGAGCTGCCCTGGTTATCACTCAATAAGAATGACCATCCAAAGGACAGAACAATAAGTATCACAGGATCAAAAAGGATTCTAGAGACAAGAGGGAGGACCCAACTTGATACCCACGGCTAATCATCATCGCCCTAGCAAGAATGGCTTCCGACTGATGTGGCACGTGATTCAAACGCGGTGGCACGAGATATCTCATTTTGGGAGTAACTATTCATTCCAGCAGTAACTTTTTTTTATCCGACGGACGAGGTCATTACAGGGGTTGATCTGACGGCCCAAGATCCATCAAGCAACCAGATCCGACGGCCAGGAATCCCAAATCGCCGAGGAGCGGCCTGAGGAGCTTATATTCTTATTTCTGGATGGACTTATTTCTGGATTTCTGGATGGATCACCGGATCAATATGTTCTTACGAGGGTTTAACTGCCCTGGTTATCACTCATTAGAAATGACCATCCAAGGACAGAGCCACTAAAATAAGAACATGATCAAAATAGCTCAAAGAAACGAGGGAGGATCCAAATTAATACCCACAAGTGCCTCGACTGCTTGAGAGCATGCCTATATCAGCCATAACTGATCATCATAGCCCTGGCTATGTCCCATATAGTAGCCGAAGCAGAGCAAGGGAAGAAGGAGCTCACAGAGGGAGGTTGTAGCTGAGGCAGCACTCAGAGGGCACCGGGGTTGCGCCTGAAAGCCATCCAACCAGTGAGGAACCACGTCGGAGTTGCGCCTTGCACCTTCCCGCCGACGAGCACGAAAGCCATGGGCACCGAAGTGGCCAAGGAGGTGAGGAGGTGATGTACAGCACATCTAGGAGCACCATCAGAGACGACCGGGGCAACGAGCAGGCAGGGAGAGAGGCGAGGTGGCAGGGAGAGGAAAAGGCGCGACGCGAGTGCAGGCCTGCAGGGAGCGAAACATCAGCTATTTTTTTGGAGTATATAGGAACTATCAAACATATCATATAAGTGCAATCATCTTTGATAATATAAGAGAGCATACAAATCACAGAGCTTGTTTAAGATATTTTGTCACATCAAGTAGTTTAGATAAGAAAAGCCTAACCCAGAATTACAAATAATTGGAGCGAGTGATAGATTTATTATTCTGATAATCTGGTAGTAACTATACATAAATAATTCATTTGCCAACAGTAAAAAATATGTGATGCAGCTGTCCTATAATATAAGACGTTTTACAGTTCACAATATTTTACATAGAAAAATTATATTTCAAAGAGCAACTGCTTAAACCGTTGAGTACAAAAGTCATTCATGCCAACCACAAAAAGGAAATAATCTGCAATGCAAGGCTAATATGATTTATCTATTGCCAATCACTGTATCCATTTAAATTATAATCTGAACATATATACTTTCCAGTCACATGGCATCATCTTTTTAACTAAACTAAACCTCCCAAGTTATGTCAATGATTAAATATGGCATTAGTGTAAAATATGGTAATAGGGTGGTTTATTTGGGTCAAAAAAAGAAAAACAACACAACACAGAGTATCCAATTAAGCATAGCAATTAACAATGAGGGATACTAATGAGGGAAGTCTGAAAATGGATAGATCACCTCACATAATGATTATCTCAGCATACCTAGGCTAGGCAAGTGAAACCGACAATAAGGGTAAATAGAGCAGCCGTTCCCTTGGTAGTGGCCGCTCCATGTCCTCCTCCCCCTGCGTATCCTGCCATGGAACAACCGACAGAGCGACCCCAGATCAAAAGCCCACGCGCGACGAAACGAACTTGCGAGACAGGGGTGATGTGGGCCCACCATGTTACCTGGGTGAAGAGGAGGGAGCCAAAGAAGCCTGCGAGGAAGAAGAGGCGACATGAGAGGAGCACCACAGCGAGCCACAGCCGCGTCCGCACGAACCAAACGCAGTCGCTCCTGATGGCTGGCTAGCACAAGGGAGGGCCGGCATGATCCTGCAACAACAACATGACTTTGCAGCAATCCATCCATGCTCTTATCATGTTTTCTGCAAAACACACACAAAAAACTGATCATGTTAATAGAGCAACCAGAACCTTCTATGTCATATGGAGATTAAAAGGAAAAAGAATTGAGGATATATGAAACGAGTAGTTCAAGTCTACACACATGATCAAGAAAATGGTAGTGTGGGCAGCATATATATGCAGCAATCCATCTCCATGCTCTTATCATGTTTTCTGCAATCCAGAGTGACACCTACCATCAGCAACATAACCTGCATAAAAACACACCTATGATTAGTAATACTGGACTAAATCTCGCTATAAATTAGAGCACATTGATACTCTTTATGGGAATAAATTAGAACAAAAACTGAAAACAAATTATGGATACATACTATCGGATCTAGCGCGAGCATTTGAAAATATGTGCCAAAAACATACAAGGTTGTGTTCGTTGAGAAAAAGGAGAAGTGTCTGACACACAAATAGATGCATTACAGACAAACATTTTCAGGTTCTCAACTTCTCAAGTAATCAATTTTCAACCACAAATGTTATTCTTTAAAAGGCGTGAGTTCAAATGTGTAAACTGAACCAAGGCATATTACTTTTTTATGGTACAAATAACCCCCTATGCACTATTGGCCTTCTTCTGGCCATATAAACTCTCAAGCTCTTTCAGATATCTCAAACCCTGCCTTTCTCCGACAACATGTCCATTATCCAACTGATTCAAGCGATTAAGTCTGAACATGGCAACTGAGAGCCATTGTCTTCCTCAACAGAAAGGAAGCAAGTTACATTCAAGCAAACTAAGCACAAGCTTGACCTATTAAAATACAAGATATAAATGAAAGAATAAGGTAGGAAGAGGGCTGCCAGAAATGCTTAAAACCCACTAAACACCAATGCTGACTATTGGATGTTTTGCCAAATGCACCATCTATTCTTCTCTTAATTCATCGATGATGGCGTAACAAGTGTATTGTTCAATCTATCTATCCAACTAATGTATAGCCTTCAACCATCTATGTCGATGCATATCACCTCTAACTGAACTGTTACCACCCAAAACATAAATACACTGCATATGTACCAAGAAAAGTAATCCTTGATTTCTCTTTGCATAGCAATAATGAAATTAAACAAAGGAGAACATAATGCTTACATAGACATGAAAAGCAACAGAATTAGATATTTTGTCAGAAGCATAGCACGCACATGATAAAGTAAAAACCCAGTAAAAGAAACAAATTGTGAGAGGAATGGAATATGGAGAGAAACAACCTTGGAATCAGAGTGAGAGGGGGGATCACATGTACGTGCTGCTTCCAAGGATTGCCTCATTCTTCAGGCCATTGCAGATCTAAAAATAAAAGGCAACCGAGGTTGACATCAGAGAGAGAGAGAGATGGCCGGGGTGCTTTGCTCCTTGATAAACTGTGGCGAGCCAGCGTGCTACACGGGAGCAAATGGATGGAATCGAGGCCTTGGCACAAGGCGCTTGTAGGACTGGATGTAGAGGAAGAGGAGCACGTCGTGGAGGTCGGCCTCCCACACAAAACATTTGCTCAGATCAGTTTAGTACAAAATATCTAGTAATGATGCATAAACAACAGATAATCATAACTGAGATATGATTCAGACAATCTATCTAAAAAGGCATAGCACATTATTTAAATGCAGATCACATAGTACAACATGAACCAATGGTGACACGTGTGCATATCATGTATTGCAGGCTAGCACATAGTAGAAGAATAAATTTCATTTCACATATGCAACAGCAGTAAAAACAATTCAAGTTGGTCACATGACGATACATCTGGCTCGCACATATTATCCAGTTGCAACACACACAATTCTTTCCTCAAGGTTAATGACTTCTATGTTCTAACTGAAATTCCTGGTACAAAATAATTAGGACAAGACAATTAATTTCATGTTAGTGGAAAGGAACATAACGTATAAACATCTCATGAAAGAGACATGCCAGTTCTACTGGTGTTCGTTCTCATACATGAAAAGAAAAATTGCATCTTCATACGTAAACTACAGCTGCTTGATTACAACCATACTCAACCATGTATTCAATCATCTGTTGTTTACTCTCATGAAATTAAGAGAAACTCACTTCTTGTAGGTATGATGTGAGACGAAGACATAAATGCTCTAAATAAGTACACCTCTAAAACGAAATTAAGAGAAATCCCACCTCAAAGTTTATGGGTGATTGGACAGCTGAGAATCCTGAAGTAAAATTATTTGGGCCTATAAAATCATAATTTCATCCAAAGCAGAAGAAACCAGAATATACTCATAATCAAATTATTTGGGTTGTCCATGCCTAACATTTGCAGATATACAATGGAAGTGAAAGGTAAGTGAGCACTTTGCCGTGAATAGAGGATGGCCTTGACCAGGTTTCATTATGGTCAAACATATTGCACGTGTCTTCTAAAAAAGACATAAAAAGGATTAAGATACAAACATTAAACATTGCTGAAAAGGAAAATGGGGATGCATTTTTCGTGGTATATAGTAGTATCAACTATCAAGTGATGGTGCAAAGTGAAGTATGGAATACCAACGAAATAAGCATCTAAATGCCACAATAATAAATGCGTAGACCAAGAAGATGAAGATATCCATGACTTTTTGATTTTTCAATTGTCCGCATCATTTTTTAGTTCTATAGATAGTTTTGCCGTGATGAATAAGCCATGGGTTGCTTAAAACCTAAAGAGATATTAGTATTGTCAATATTCCCTCTACAAACCTTTGCCAAATGCTGCAGTTTGACAGTTTCTACGTACCAGAAGATCAAAGGGTTGATGACTAACCATTACACCTCACCCTTATATGACCAGAAGATCAAAGGGATGACCTTCCAGATACATTTCAAAACCCAATACTAATCATATCCCTGAGTCTTCTTAACACCACCGCACACCACTGATTTTACAAAATAACAAGGGATAACGCCACTTAACAACGTTGTCCCGCGAGCAGAAGCACGCGTCGGCTTGACGCAGCACCAGCGCCGTTGGGGGTCAGCCTCGACCCGCGGGATCGTCGTCACCGACGCACCGATGGGGGCCGTGCCGCTCCCGTCCGGCCCTGCAGACTGCTGGCTCGGAGGAATCGATCCCGTGAGGGGCGAATCCACTGGCCATGGGAGAGAAGGGTGAGGTGATTAGGAGAAGGTGGGGCCCTGCAGCGATGGGGATAGGGTGGGGGCGCGGTGGCGGTGGTTGTGGTTGTGGACGATGGCAACGACGCCGGGGAAGTGAGCGTCGGGGGTCGGGCGGGCAGGACGAAGGAGATGGCGGCGGCGCAAGCACCCACCACCGTCTGCTGCCCCTCCAGACTCGAGCACTCCGCGGGGTTGGAGCGGGAGAGCTTGGGAGCCGCCGCCGTGCCCGGGGACCAGCTCGCGGACGGAGAGGGCGGGCGCCCACTCGCCGCCGCCTTGCCTTGCTGCTGCTCCTCCCCGCTGCCGTCGCCGTCATGCTCCTTGTCCTCCCTCCGAGGGGGCTTTACTGTGGTGGATCTGGCCCTGACGGCGCGGGGAGGTGGGTGGCGGCGGCGACGGCGATGTGGGCGAGAGGAGAGGAGGCGTGCGGGAGGGGAGGCGAGGGGAGGGGAGGAGAACTAGAGAGAGGGAGAGGAGGCGCGCGGTAGGGGGAGGGGAGCCGGCTAGGGTTTCCTCCACGGGAGCCGGCCCATTTATACCCCGTGTGAGTGAAATGACGAAAATGCCCCTGGCGGGGCAGGCTATTTACGCGCGGTGGCACGGTCGAGGTGAAATTGTTCATTGCAGCAGTAACTATTTTTTATCCGATGGACGAGGTCATTCCAGGGCTTGATCCGACGACCCAGATCGCATCAAGCGCTTCGATCCAACGGCCAGGAAGCCCAAATCGCTAAGGAGGCTGGAGGATGACTGGAGTCCTTATTTCACGATTGGTCTTCATCCATGTCCTTCTTGGACATCATCATGTGCTTTTTCTCTTCCACCATGAGTTCTTTCCATACCTTTGCCTCTTTGAGCTTGATCATCCTCTCCTCCAACTCGGCCTTGCGCTTTGCTTCTTCACGCTTTGCTTTAACTTGTGCAAGCTTGACCTCTTTCTTCTTCTCGGTGATAAGAAGCTTCGTCTCCAATGTCTTTGTTGTCAATTCCTCTCTTGCCTTCATCATGTGGTCCATCTTCTCCCTTAGGCTTGACGCCTCTTCTTCCATCTTCACCCTTAGCTTGCCCTTCTTGGTTCCCTCGGGCTTGCCCAAGTTCCTCTCCTCCTCATCTTCACTATCATCCATCATTAGCATTGCCGACTTCTTGGGTGCGGTCTCTTGATCCCTCAACTTCCACTTGTCAAAGGTTTGAAGAATTGACCAAACATGCTTAAATGGGAATGGCTTGCCCTTGGAAGCGGCCATCTCCTTGTACCTCATGCCGGCAATTGTCTCCTATCAACCACACATAAATCACATAAGAACCCACCAATAGCATAGTGCACACACATAATCAAAATAGTGAAGAAATATGTACTCACATAGTCACTCTCCACGGTTCCACTAGGTGGTGCATCTATCACTTGGTCCATGGCCGCACTCCAACGAGAACAAGCGGGCTTGATCAACTCCCACCGGCCTTGAAGCGACCGGAAAGTGCGATGGATGAACCCACTATTCTTCGGCTTGATCCTACAATAGACGTCCTCAATCCTTTGCCAATACCGTTTACCGGTTTGATCGGTGCCGGTGGTTGCATCCATTCCCACAGCTGCCCAAGCACGAACCAAGATGACATCTTCCGCCTCGGTGTAGTTTGTCGACCGCGCGTCTGGGCGGGAAGCGGCGGTGAATGCCTCCTCCCCTATCTCGGCCACCTCCTCCTCGTCATCCCCTTCATCCTCCTCATCTTCCTCCTTTTCCTCCAAGTCGCCACCAACCCTAAAGGGGTCTAGAGGTGGAGCTCCGAGGTCCACCTCCGCGTTTTGGAGGAGGTCCATGAACGAGGATGGTGTTGTCATTTCCTCGAACACCTCGTGCACGGCGGGAGGAGGTTCGGCGACGGCGGCCGCCGCGGGCTTCTTCCACGGCTTGGTCACGGCCGGAGATGAGCCGACGACCTTGGAGGCCGCCCCTCGCGGCCCATGAGAGGCCGCCTTCGGCCGGCTCTTCTTGGTGGTCGGGGCGGGCGGCGGGG
>NC_041380.1:478999819-479017069 GCF_002162155.2 Triticum dicoccoides
GGGCGCGGCGGCGGCGGGGCCCTCCATGGCCGGCGCGGCAGGAGGCGGCGGGAGGCGACGGGAGGAGGAGGCCGGGAGGAGGAGGCGGTTTGCTCCCGCGCGAGCGAGGAGGAGGAGTGCAGGCTGGGGGGCGATTTTCCCCTCAACCCCTACTTCTACAGATTGCAAAGTGGTTTGAGGGTTGGACCTCTAATTTTTTTTACGGGTTTGAGGGTTTAGAGGTTCTAGTCTACGACGTTTTTTTGGCAAAAACCGTAAAAAACGGTTATTTTTAGAGGTTTGAGGGTTTGAAAACTCTACTAGTAATGCTCTAAACCTGCAGCGAGTCTCACCAGCAGCTTTTAAACCAAGCGTTGCGCATCCCTTGGCGGTGGTTCGAGAAGACGGTTTTGGACAAACCTTGGGCCGGGCTCCAAATCCCCGTTAGTACCGCTTGTCTTTTTTTCACGAGTTTCTTGAATGTTCAAACTTCACAAAATTTTGAACCGAGTTCACGCACAGAAACATCTTACACCATAGAAAAATTTAGAATTTTTTAAACTATTTTTCCTTTTTAAATCGTGGTACTGTTTACTTGGCTCATCCGAGCCCGGGCTCTGGGTTGAATTATCAGGTAAAAACATATTTCATTTCCAATCATCCCTCTCTTTCTAATTAATTAGCTGTAGAGTTGTTTCCCTTGCTTCTAGTTTTGGGCATAATGCCCTTTGACTTTGTACCCTTGATTCTTGAACCCCTTAACTAGCTATCGTTTGCTGGGGCGGATGTACGACATTTGTGAACGATTTTCATGGCAATTTGGTCATAGGGAGCAGCAATTTCTTCAGACTAGCATGCCAATTTCTTTTGAGAGAAGACATTTTTTTTTGAGAAAAATGTCATCGTTTGATCTCGATCAAATGGCTACGAGGGCGTTTGCCGACAGTTTATTCCCAACGATCGTTCGCCAGTTAGCATTATCCTGATTCATTCATTGGGTCAAGAGTCGTCGGCAAATGTTGCGGGGTAAAACAAAAGGGTCTAGTGACCATACGGGGGATAAAAAATCGTCGGGACCTAAGAGCATCTCCAATAGAGCGCTGAATAAAAACAACCCAATAAACATTTTTTGGCTTCTTTAAAAAAACATTTTTTGGCCGTACCAATAATTTAGGGAGGATTTGCAAGTGAGGTGATTTTTCACAGCCCAATAATTTATTTCCCGATACTAAATCCGACTTTGAGGGCCCGCCTGTCAATGTGATGTCGTTGTTTCTCCGATGGTGGCTCAACACACTCCGGCGGCGGTCTGGCGTCATAGTGGTCTACAACAGCAGGCTACGAGGTGTTGTGGTGGGTGGCGGCAGCGCAGCAGTGAGCGAGGGAGCGGTGACGGCGGTCGGCAAGCGGCAGCAGCGGTGGCTATGCGTCGGTCTTCGGCTGCCTAAGACATCGGGGATGGTGAGCAGGTGAGTGGCGACAGGTCTCTGGCAATGACGCAGTGGTCTCACACGGCTATGCACTCATGTGGCAATTATTGGGAGTGGGGAGGGGGTGAAATTGCCGATTCTATTGGGAGTGGAGGGGCTGATTATTGGGACGTCTCAATAATTTATTAGAGAATGGAAATCTATTGGAGCATTTTCTTGCCTCAACTATCTCAATACATGAAATTGATTAGGAAAAAGGAGTGTGTTGGTGTTGCGAAACGTAGTAGAAAACAAAAAAAATCGTCCTACTATCAACCAGGAACACTATGAAGATGTTATTTGGATCGGATCGTTATCAACTCCGAGTTGCAGCGGAAGAAGAGTCAGTGTAGATCATACTTGAAGTCCCTCGAACCGTCGAGGAATGATCCCTCGAACCATCCACGAACAATCCCTTGAATGAAAGACCGTAAGCACAACCTCTCTACATTTTGCAACTGTACGGTCTTCACCACCCGGTAGTGCTCCGCCGCCAGAACGAATCGGTGCCGGAGAATTAGAGGGAGAAGACTAGAACCACAATGGGCTTCTAATTATGAGGACTAGAGATGATTAGATCTTGCTCTAATTGGATCAACTAGAACTAAAGAACTAGAGGAAGCTCCAAAACTTGTGTCTACAAAGGGACAAATCCTCAAGTATATATAGGTTGCAGGAGAGGGGAGGGACGCCACAAGGGGGGAAGGTTTCCCTTCCCCATTGCATTGGCCAAGGACGGGGAGTCCCCCTCAAATTCGCCCCCTTCCTTCTCGAAGAAGAAAAGGGGGCGCCACCTCCTATTAGGCCCGTGTGGCCCAATTGCCTCTCCACCACTTGGCCTTTTAACATCCGTTGATATTTAATTGAATATAAAAGCCTTTTAGCTATTATTGGAGACTTTTATTATTAATTTAACATCTCTAGAAATATTTTCCACATATATATTACTTATCGGTATTACCCGGTAAACCCCGAAATCCTTGTGGTGACTCCGAAATGCTTTCGGTTCTTCTCAAAACTATTTCGAATATTAATAAAACTATTTCACAAATATTTCCTCATTACTCATGTCCTACTAACACTCAGCAGATCGTGATTACCTTAAGCTTGTGACCCTGTAGGTTCGGTAAAATATAGACATGAACAAATTCAATGACCGATAGTGGAACCATGGACGTCCATATCGATCCCTATGAGTACACGAATGAGATTCAAGTGAACCTTGGTTATCGTGTGCTATTCCCTTTACTTCGCGGTACTTTACAACACCGAGGTGAGATATATCAGTAGCCCCTTCAATAATTCTCATGCTCACTATACCGGTCTCCTCACTACCAGTTTTGTTCTTGTTTTTCGTTGACATGTTCCGGCATCTCGTGACCTAGTCACCTGTGTATAGCTAGACTACGATGGATGCCGTCACACCGAAAGGGCCTTAAGAATATCTCTCCATCGTCGGAGGAGAAAATCCCACTCTTGAACTATCTAGTTCTTTGTCAGACTTTTCGTTGAACCTGTAAGTTGTCATTATGACCATCGTGTTACAAATACTCTCATGGTCTGAGGAATTAAAGCATGTGTGAACTCTCCGTGTTATGATGATTGACTTGTGACGATAGCATCCCAAAGTATAAAAATCAAGTTGGGTCAATTCAATATGATCGTTCTTCTAACGTCATATTCTCAATGTCGTTTTGAGACTATCGTTACACTTAACAATATCTCAAGATCCGAAAAATATGACCACAAACAACACTTGAGCTAGTCATAGAAGCGAGACTAGGAATCATATTTTGTCGTTTATCATTCCACACGTGCATACGAGTTTTCCACTGAATCGCATATTCCAGGATCATAGCAGTTATAGCATAGAATATAAACTCTTAATTATAAACATGGAAATATAATAATACAATGTTTTGCTTCTAGGACATATTTCCAACAGTCGGAGATGCTCTAAGAGCATCTATTGCCGGGCGCCCAAACCTCCCAATACGCCCGATGGACGGTCCGGTCATTGACTAGTCAAAACAAACCGCCAGACGGGCTTCTCATACCAACCCTATACGCCCGGGCTGACCGATACCTCTCATATTTAGCCTAAATTTGGGACGAATATGGGCAGGTCTAGATGCGTCCAGGGGGCATCTGCCATGTCGTACCCGGCCCATGCTAACCCACCCCAACCTCATATATATTCGTTCACATCCGCATCCTAGACTAAAGCCTAGCCACTTTGCTCCACTTGACTTCACTCCGTCCCAAGTTCCCTTCTGATGATCCCAGCCTTCTCCGACACGGCGGGGAGTGGATCCAACTCCAATCAGTCCCAATCCATCGACTAGGGCGTATGCGCACGATCAAGTTCGGATTCGATCCGGCAGGACTCCGTTGTGGCGGCCCAATGGGTGCTCGGATCTGCCAAAGCTGGAAGCTCGAGGCCCGTCTATCGGACCATCTCCGACGCGGAGGAGTATGAGTGCTAGAGGGATCTGTGTGCCCACTGTAAGAAGCTGAGGGCGCGGGAGGGCGAGGCCTGCCTCGCTGCCGACATGGCGGAGGCGGAGGGGCGTCGCGCCGCCTTGTACGAGGAAGCTGCTCATGCCTGCATCGTCCAGTAGCGACAGAGGAGGGAAACATGCGCCCGTGCCAAGCAAGTCCGGTGGTCCGTGATATGGTCAGACTGCCCTCCAAGAGAAGAAGGACAATAACGGGCCGGACAGCTACGGCAATAAGCAGATCCAGCTTAATCCATTTTGCATGTTTGAGCGTTACTTTCACGACAAAGACGCTAAGAGCGCTTGGAAAGGCAAGGACAGCCATGGATTATCTTTGTGCGTAGCTTATTATGTATATAGATCATGCCGGTTTTTGGTAATCCGAAGACATGTATTGTTGTAGTATCTGTGGATGATCGTAGAGGCAGTATGATGTACGTGATTGTATTTGATTAGAGTTTGCTAAATGAGATATCTATTGTGGAATAAAAATTTATTGTGTCGGTGAACATTTGTGTGGCGCGTTAGCTATATCCGACTGTAGATGCTCTTAGCCCCATCAGTCCTAGTGCCTGCTGGATGATAAAACCAAGAGACAATTATGCCGTATACACGATGCTGGCTGCACCGAAATTACCATGCTACAGATCGATCGTCGCCGACGACAGTGTGAAACAAATCGAGTGCAATACTCCGTACAGATACCTCTCTTGACTACATTACAACTTGGGGAGAAAAAGAATTGTACTTACCGCGCCGGCAGAACCATATGGATATATGCCGTGACGGCAAAGCTGTCTACCATGTCAACTTCCTAGTACAAGGCATTAGCTTTCTTATATAATTATGTCCCAGCATTAAAAAAACGTAATGGTGATATGAGTTACGCGGAACATGGCCAGACCATAGTGATGGTGGTCGCCGCAAAAGTCTTCCGCTTGGCAGTGACATAGGCTTGCCACGCGGAATCACGTCAGGCGGCCACTCCCTCTATATAAACGCGGGTGCACGCCAGTCGACCACAACCCGATAAAGGTTAAGATTCGATCGAGAGTAATGGCCATGAAAATGGATCTGAAGATGATCATCGTGTGCTCGGTCGTCGGCTCTCTCGGGGTGCTGAGTGCCATCCTGGGGTTCTCTGCCGAGGGCACCAAGCTCACTGTAAGCTAGCCCCCCATTACTTTCATCTCCCTGCGTACTGTACATATGTATACATATATGTGTTTGCTTGGATTCTTGGTCATGGTCTGTATATGTGTGCGTGTGTTTTCTTCTTGTTCTGTGCTGAAACTGCGGATATATGTCTCGCAGATTTTGGACGTGTACGAGGGTATCGGGGTGTGCCTGAAACCGCAGAACCCCGCGTTCGGGCTCGGGGTGTGCGCGGCCATCTTCCTGGCCATAGCCCAGATCATCTTCGCGGCCCTCGGCGGCTGCTGCGGCTGCTGCAAGCCCCGCGCCATCCCCTCCCAGAGCAAACGGGTCATCGGCGTCATCTGCGCCGTCTTCTCATGGTGAGTGGCCGATCGCTCGCTACCCGGAGCACGCGGGTCGCGCGTGGGTGACCAACCACTAGTGCTCACTTAAACGTGCATGCATGCATGCAGGATTGTGGCGGCGGTCGCCTTTGGGATGCTGGTGGCAGAAGCGGCCGCGAACGCCCCCGGGACGCGTGAAACGTCAGCGTCCGGCTATTGCTACATCCCCCTAGACGGCATCTTCGCCGGCGGCGCCGCGCTCACGCTCGTCGCCACGGCCCTCGGGATCACCTCCTACGTCATGCTCCGCACGCAGCCTGCCACTGTTGCCGAGACCGCCGCGCCCAAGGAAGGCGAGCAGGTGCCGGCGGGCGCCGCCGAGATCTCGACGGGGCAGCCGCAGTTCCCGCCGCAGCCTCCCCAGGGGCAGGCGCCGCCCGCGCCGCCGAGCTACCCGCAGTACTCTGCACCGCCCCAGGGGCAGCCGTACGACCAAGCGCCCTACCCGCCTCCTCCGGCACAGGGCTATGGAGCGCACGCACCCAACCAGCAGCAACAGTTTCCCCCTCCTCCCGCAGAAGGCTACGGAGCGCACGCGCCAAACCAGCAGCAACCCCCTCCTCCTAAAGGACACGAACAGCAATAATGCTAGAGTTACGGACGATCATGGGCGTTTTACGCCCCCTGATTTTCAGGAGGGTGTGAGGCCTTCCCCTCCTAATCTGCAATTCTACTGGTCCACCTCATCTAGCCCGTGAACCCGGTATTAAAACACCCCGTTGATGTAACACGCGCCGTCTGATCAACCATGCACCGTGTGAATCGTGCGTCCGTGTTATATCCCTTTCGATCGTTTTTTTTTTTGCATGTAACATCCGTCTTACTCTCTATCTCTATGTATACCTTGTATTGTTTTTTTTTTCCTTTTGAGTTGGTCGCCTTTGTATTGTCGTGTTATTTGGATAGGGATGGCAACGGAATCCCATGCCCGTCAAACTCATGAGGATTTCATCTATAATCTATTAAGGGTTGGAATGGCCAAAAAACATTTTTATGAAATTTTTTACCGAACTAATTTATTCCTCATATGGTACAACAGGGATGGGAATGATATTTTATTCCCCATACCCAATACTCAGCGGGAACCCAGTTTTTAATTGCGGCGTTGCGGTCAACCTTAAAATATCCACAAACAATCTTGTGGAAAAAAGCCCTGAAAAAATCTTAAACCTATCTCATATTCTCACCTTAGCTGCCAACATGACCAAGAAGTCAATACGACCTGGATGGGCATTAGCGGGTCAAGGACAACATCACGTATATATGTTATAGAGTATCATGTTATGTATATGAGTATTTTTTTATGGGAATAGGGACACTAATGGGCAACGTTCCCTGGTGGGGCATGGGCATAGTGAAATTTTACACCATGTAAACGGGGATGGAATGGGATGATGGGAAATAGATGATAATGTGGATGTTCTAGGCATCTCCATAGCGGATTGTCCCCACTACCACCCTACTTTTGGATTAGAGGATCGGCAATGCTTGTTTGCTTTTTATGTTGGGACAGACTATATACCAGTCGACTGAAAATCGAAATAGGGCCGGCCGAATCGTTTTCAGCCTTTCGATGTAGATTCAATGGCTTACACACCTTCTTCTACCTCCTAACTCTTTTCCTGTTCATCTTCTACCCCTGCTTCTACACCCGATCAAGCCGCCTGCTGCCACCGGCCGGGCCGCCTTCTCCCGCTGCCCGCGACCGCCTCCCCGCACCGTCCACCCCTGAACCTCCCCCAATTGTCAGTCTTGCCTCCGCCCCGGTCATCCCTTTAGCCTTGGGCCTTGCCAAATTTTTCTCCAATCAACTTGCACCACCGCCCCCCCCCTAAGATAGATCATGGGGAAGCTTCTTCGGCGAGCCCCCCGCTGCGGGTGTTTCTTCCTTCCATCCGGCGCCTCCTTTCTTCTAGTGAAAATCGACTGACTCAAATCGGATTTTCAGGCAACCGATGTTTAGCTATTGTTGTTTATGTTTGCATTGAGATTTCTTGTGTAATCTTTAGATAGTCGGGAATACGTCCATTAATGCTTGGTTAGGGCGTTCAAGCTGTAGGTGACTGACTCGTGAGAGTCTACGCCTCAACTCTCCATGAAATTGTGCAGCGACCATGATTCATGACATGATACTACGTGATACGTCTCCAGCGTATCTATAATTTTTTAATTGCTCCATGCTATATTATCTACTGTTTTGGACAATATTGGGCTTTATTTTCCACTTTTATATTATTTTTTGGACTAACCTATTAACCGGAGGCCCAGCCCAGAATTGCTGTTTTTTGCCTATTTTAGTGTTTCAGAGAAACGGAATATCAAACGGAGTCCAAACGGAATGAAACCTTCGGAAACATGATTTTCTCATCAGATAAGATCCAGGAGACATGGACCTTGTTGGGGAACGTTGCAGAAAACAAAAATTTTCCTACGGTTTCACCAAGATCCATCTATGAGTTCATCTAGCAACGAGTGATTAGATGCATCTACATACCTTGTAGATCGCGAGCGGAAGCATTCAAAGAACGGGGATGATGTAGTCGAACACGACGTGATCCAAATCACCGGAGATCCTAGCATCGAACAGACGACACCTCCGCGTTCAACACACGTACGGAACAGCCACGTCTCCTCCTTCTTGATCCAGCAAGGGGGGAGGAGAGGTTGAGGGAGATGGCACCAGCAGCAGCACGACGGCATGGTGTTGATGGAGCTGCAGTACTCCGGCAGGGCTACGCCAAGCACTATGGAGGAGGAGGAGGTGTTGGAGAGGGAGAAGGAGGCAACCAAAGGCCAAGGTGTGAAGTCCCTCCTTTCCCCCACTATATATAGGAGGGCCAAGGGGGGGTGGCCGGCCCTAGGAGATCCAATCTCCTAGGGGGGCGGCGGCCAAGGGGGGTTTCCCTCCCCCCCAAGGCACCTAGGAGGTGCCTTCCCCTCCTAGGACTCTTCCCCCCTCAAACCCTAGGCGCATGGGCCTATGTGGGGCTGGTGCCCTTGGCCCATGTAGGCCAAGGAGCACCCCCTACAGCCCATGTGCCCCCCCGGGACAGGTGGACCCACCCGGTGGACCCCCGGGACCCTTCCGGTGGTCCCGGTACAATACCGATAACCCCGAAACTTGTCCCGATGCCCGAAACAGGACTTCCCATATATAAATTTTACCTCCGGACCATTCCGGAACTCCTTGTGACGTCCGGGATCTCATCCGGGACTCCGGGGTTACTGCATATACATATCCCTACAACCCTAGCGTCACTGAACCTTAAGTGTGTAGACCCTACGGGTTCGGGAGACATGTAGACATGACCGAGATCGCTCTCCGGTCAATAACCAACAGCGGGATCTGGATACCCATGTTGGCTTCCACATGCTCCACGATGATCTCATCGGATGAACCACGATGTCGAGGATTTAATCAACCCCGTATGTAATTCCCTTTGTCAATCGATATGTTACTTGCCCGAGATCCGATCGTCGGTATCCCAATACCTCGTTCAATCTCGTTACCGGCAAGTCACTTTACTCGTACCGTAATGCATGATCCCGTGACCAGACACTTGGTCACTTTGAGCTCATTATGATGATGCATTACCGAGTGGGCCCAGTGATATCTCTCCGTCATACGGAGTGACAAATCCCAGTCTCGATCCGTGTCAACCCAACAGACACTTTCGGAGATACCTGTAATGCACCTTTATAGTCACCCAGTTACGTTGTGACGTTTGATACACCCAAAGCACTCCTACGGTATCCGGGAGTTACACGATCTCATGGTTAAAGGAAAAGGTACTTGACATTAGAAAAGCTCTAGCAAACGAACTACACGATCTCACGCTATGCTTAGGATTGGGTCTTGTCCATCACATCATTATCCTAATGATGTGATCCCGTTATCAATGACATCCAATGTCCATAGCCAGGAAACCATTACTATCTATTGATCAACGAGCTAGCCAACTAGAGGCTTACTAGGGACATGTTGGTGTCTGTTATTCACACATGTATTACCATTTCCGGATAATACATTTATAGCATGAATAAAGACAATTATCATGAACAAAGAAATATAATAATAATGCTTTTATTATTGCCTCTAGGGCATATTTCCAAGTCTCCCACTTGCACTAGAGTCAATAATCTAGTTACATTGTGATGAATCGAACACCCATGGAATTCTGGTGTTGATCATGTTTTGCTCTAGGGAGAGGTTTAGTCAACGGATCCGCTACATTCAGGTCCGTATGTACTTTACAAATCTCTATGTCTCCATCTTGAACATTTTCACGAATGGAGTTGAAGCGACGCTTGATGTGCCTTGTCTTCTTGTGAAACCTGGGCTCCTTGGCAAGTGCAATAGCTCCAGTGTGGTCACAGAAGAGCTTGATCGGCCCCGACGCATTGGGTATGACTCCTAGGTCGGTGATGAACTCCTTCATCCAAATTGCTTCATGTGCTGCCTCCGAGGCTGCCATGTACTCCGATTCACATGTAGATCCCGCCACGACGCTCTGCTTGCAACTGTACCAGCTTACTGCCCCACCATTCAAAATATACACGTATCCGGTTTGTGACTTAGAGTCATCCAGATCTGTGTCGAAGCTAGCGTCGACGTAACCCTTTACGACGAGCTCTTCGTCACCTCCATAAACGAGAAACATTTCCTTAGTCCTTTTCAGGTACTTCAGGATATTCTTGACCGTTGTCCAGTGTTCCTTGCCGGGATTACTTTGGTACCTTCCTACCAAACTTACGGCAAGGTTTACATCAGGTCTGGTACACAGCATGGCATACATAATAGAACCTATGGCTGAGGCATAGGGGATGACATTCATCTCTTCTATATCTTCTGCCGTGGTCGGACATTGAGCTGAGCTCAATTTCACACCTTGCAAAACAGGCAAGAACCCTTTCTTGGACTGATCCATTTTGAACTTCTTCAAAATCTTATCAAGATATGTGCTTTGTGAAAGACCTATGAGGCGTCTCGATCTATCCCTATAGATCTTGATGCCTAATATATAAGCAGCTTCTCCAAGGTCCTTCATTGAAAAACTCTTATTCAAGTAGGCCTTAATGCTGTCCAAAACTTCTATATCATTTCCCATCAAAAGTATGTCATCTACATATAGTATGAGAAATGCTATAGAGCTCCCACTCACTTTCTTGTAAACACAGGCTTCTCCATAAGTCTGTGTAAACCCAAACGCTTTGATCATCTCATCAAAACAAATGTTCCAACTCCGAGATGCTTGCACCAGCCCATAAATCGAGCGTTGGAGCCTGCACACCTTGTCAGCATTTTTAGGATCGACAAAACCTTCCGGCTGCATCATATACAATTCTTCCTTAAGGAAACCATTAAGGAATACCGTTTTGACGTCCATTTGCCAAATTTCATAATCATAAAATGCGGCAATTGCTAACATGATTCGAACGGACTTCAGCTTCGCTACCGATGAGAAAGTCTCATCGTAGTCAACCCCTTGAACTTGTCGATAACCCTTAGCGACAAGCCGAGCTTTATAGATGGTCACATTACCATCCGCGTCTGTCTTCTTCTTAAAGATCCATTTATTTTCTATGGCTCGCCATTCTACGGGCAAGTCAGTCAAAGTCCATACTTCGTTTTCATACATGGATCCTATCTCGGATTTCATGGCTTCTAGCCATTTGTCGGAATCCGGGCCCGCCATCGCTTCTTCATAGTTCGAAGGTTCACTGTTGTCTAACAACATGATTTCCAAGACAGGGTTGCCGTACCACTCTGGTGTGGAACGTGTCCTTGTGGACCTTCGAATTTTAGTAGGATCTTGATCAGAAGTATCTTGATCATTATCATTAACTTCCTCTCTAGCCGGTGCAGGCACCTCAGGAACATTTTCTTGAGTTGCGCCATTTTCCGGTTCAGGAGGTAATACTTCATCAAGCTCTACTTTCCTCCCACTTACTTCTTTCGAGAGAAACTCTTTCTCCAGAAAGGACCCATTCTTGGCAACAAAGATCTTGCCTTCGGATCTGAGGTAGAAGATATACCCAACAGTTTCTTTAGGGTATCCTATGAAGACGCATTTTTCCGATTTGGGTTCAAGCTTTTCAGGTTGAAGTTTCCTGACATAAGCATCGCATCCCCAAACTTTTAGAAACGACAACTTAGGTTTCTTCCCAAACCATAATTCATACGGTGTCGTCTCAACGGATTTCGACGGTGCCCTATTTAAAGTGAATGCGGCAGTCTCTAAAGCATAGCCCAAAAAAGATAGTGGTAAATCGGCAAGAGACATCATAGATCGTACCATATCTAATAGAGTGCAATTACGACATTCGGACACACCATTACGCTGAGGTGTTCCAGGCGGCGTGAGTTGTGAAACTATTCCACATTTTCTTAAGTGTGTACCAAACTTGTGACTCAAGTATTCTCTGTCGTGGTTCTAAGCCTGACAGTAGAGTGGGGGTAGGTATGGAGAGGCAAGGTCCTAGCTATGGAGAGGTTGTAAACACAAGGGATGTACGAGTTCAGGCCCTTCTCGGAAGAAGTAATAGCCCTACGTCTCGGAGCCCGGAGGCGGTCGAGTGGATTATGAGTATATGAGTTACAAGGTGCCGAACCCTTCTACCTGTGGAGGGGGGTGGCTTATATAGAGTGCGCTAGGACCCCAGCCAGCCCACGTAGGAGAGGGTTTAAGGTGAGTTAAGTCTGGGGCGTTACTGGTAACGCCCCACATAAAGTGTCTTTACTGTAATAAAGCCTACGTTATTACAGGCCGTTGCAGTGCAGAGTGCCTCTTGACCTCCTGGTGGTCGAGTGAGTCTTCATGGTCGAGTCCTTCAATGCAGTCGAGTGAGTCCTTCGTCGGTCGACTGGAAGGCGACCTCTTCTAAGGGTGTCCTTGGGTAAGGTACTTAGATCAGGTCTATGACCCTACCCTAGGTACATGACCCCATCATTAGCCCCCGAATGGATTGAGGCTTCGAGTGAGGAAGGAGTTGATGTCGTTTCCAATTAACCTTTGCGCTCTGGCCGTGCGTTGTTCTGGATCAAAGAATCTCTTTGTCGACAGTGAGCAACTTGTCTTCAGTCGACTCGATCCATTCTCTTCTTGCGTCGAGTGATCTTTCGGGCTTCGACGATCTCCGAGCGACGGATCGCGGGAAACCCCGTGTCTGACAGACTGATCTGCTGTTCGCGGATTCCGCGGGATGCGAAATTTGGGGACGCGCGCGAAGCGGAGCGGACCGCGGCGTTTGGATGGGACGGGACATAGACGCCTCGATCTCCGTGCCACTTTCTTCGCCACGTATCCCCTCTGCATAACTGTTTCTGGATATGATTAGATCGACCGGGCCCACCTGTCATCCACTCGGAAGGGACCTTATAAATGCGCCCGGCGAGGATTTCTGTATTGTGCCTCAGCATTCTCTCTCTCTCTCTGCTCCCTTCGTCCCCGTCCAGCGCACTCGCTCTCGCCCCCGCACAACTTCCCCACGCGCATCTCGCCAGCAACCATGGCCAAGGAGAAGACGGCAGCGTTGGAACGTGCGAAGAAGGCGTCGGCGTCGGAGAAGGCGAAGGGGAGATCTACCAGCCGCGGCGGGTCTTCGTCCAGATCCCGCCTGCCGAAGGGCTGGGTCCAAGGAGACTGGATCCAGTCGACCATCACAGAAAAAGACCTCCTCGACATGGCCAACGAGGGCTTGATCCCTCATGGAGCTGCGAGGCTTCCGGGGAAGGAGTGGCAGCCCCAGCCAGAAGAGGGTGAGTGCGTGCTCTTGGCCACCCATGTTGATCGTGGATTTTCTTTGCCACCGAGTATTTTCTTCCGTGGCTTCTTGAACTTCTTTGGAGCGCAGCTCCACCACTTTACCCCAAACTCTATCGCCTATCTTGCCGCATTTGTGTCCATGTGTGAGGGTTTCTTGGGCTGTCGACCGCACTGGGGTTTGTTCAAGCATATATTCACGTGTCGCTCTCAGACCGTGAAGAAGGCAAGCCCAGGCGATGAAAGAACCCGAGTCGTCCAAATGTGTGGGGGTCTGGGGATCCAGGTGAGGAATAAGAGCACCTTCCCGCCCATGACCTTTCCCGAGTCAGTCAGAGGCTGGCAGTCGACCTGGTTCTACTGCCAGGACCAGTCGACGTCGGGGCAGTCGAGTGGACTCCCTCAGTTTACCATGGACCGAGTGAACAAGCCCTCCTCTCTGAAGTTGATTCCGGAGGAGAAAGCTGACGTGAAGATGTTGATGGAGCGCGTGGTGCAGTTGGTTCGGGAGGGAGTGACGGGCATGGACCTCCTGGAGGTCTTCCTTAGGCGTCGCATCCAGCCCCTTCAGTTCCGGAGCCACTGCATGTGGTTGTACTGTGGGACTGAAGACGAGACTCGAGTCCATCCAGAAGCAGTCGACGATGTCACTCTGGAAAGATGGATGGTAGCCGTTACCAGAAACAAGGATAACCCACGCGGAGCCAGAATGATTCCTCCACTCGACCACAACAGCGATCCAAAGAAGGTACGTTTGCTCTGCTCTCCACTGTGTTCTTGTCGCATTCATTTCCGTTTATCCTGCCGACTGGTCGACTGATCCTTGTCTTGATATCTGCTAGGCTCTCACCAAGCTGTACTCGATGCCCAATGGGGCACAAGCTCCGACTGAGGAGGGTGAGGCGAGTGGGGGCGAGAGCCAGGAAGAGGAGGAATGGGACTCGGACGTTGCAGAGGATGATGACGATGATGATGATGATGACGGTGATGAAGATGACGTTGAAGACGAGGAAGAAGAGGAGGAGGAGGTCGTACCACCGCGCTTAGAAAGGCGGTCGAAGCTTGTTCACGACCCTTCGACTGAACGTGGCAAGGGGGTTGCGACCGTTGTTCAGTCGACCAAGTGCCCTCGGACCACCTCTCCGGTGCCGACTGAAAAGGCGCCGAAGCAGCCCAGGGCGGCCTCGTCGAAGACGATCAAGCTCCTACCGAAGATGAAGGTGTCCATCCCCACCATATCAGGGTAATCGTGCTGCTTAAGTCTTCTTATTTTGTGTGAACTTTGTCTCTGGTCGACGCTGAAGTTAGTCGACTGATCCTTTGGAGTTGCAGTGCTGCTACTTCTGAAACCTCAGCCCGGGCTGATGACCACGAGATGGAGGACGCAACAACTTCAAAACCAGGTACTGTATTCTTAACGCCGTTCTTAGTCGACTGACTCGCGATCTCTGATCCTGATTCTTCTCCGTAGCTCCACCCAATACTGTTATCAATCTCCCTGATGATGATGAGGATGAAGAACCACTGAAGCGCAGGAGGAGTAGGAAAGCGTCCGCCAGTAAGGTGCCCCAGGATGTGACGGCGCCTGAGATTCTGATTGCGGAGGAAGAGAACACCACTCGACACACGGTGTCCTTCACAGATCCATTGACGAGTGCTCAGCAGCCCTCCCTCTTCACGACGCACCACGTCCCAGAGGACCAAGCTGGCGCGGCGAAGGAAGCGATACGCCAGGCGGGAATCATGATGGAGCAGTTAAAGACCATCCGGGATGCAAGCCAGGCAGCTTATGACGCCAGTTCTGCCCTTCAAAGCAATGTTCAGGTCAGTCGACCACTGTTTGTTCTGTTGGATATGCTACCAAAAAACTTTTCCTTTCCGGAATTTATAGTAGTCACCCACTGGGTGTGTCGATTAAACTCCTTGTTAGCGGGGGCACGCTGAGTGCACCCGCTGGGTGTAGTCCCCAAGGCTAAGGTCGACTGCTGGCAGTCGGCCTTAGGCTTTATGATGTCAATCTTTCTGTCAGTCGACTATGTCGACTGGATTTCACAAACCGGTGGGGGCACGCTGAGTGCACCCACTGGGTGTAGTCCCCGAGACTGTGGTCGACTGCTTGCAGTTGATCACAGTCTTAAAGAATACATCTCTCTCCTTTTTTTTTGAGGTCGACTGGTCGACTTTGTCTTCAACAGAATTAGTGGGGGCACGCTGAGTGCACCCACTGGGTGTAGTCCCCGAGACTACGGTCGAATGCTTGTATTCGACTGTAGTCTTAGAAACGTGTGTTTTTTCCTTTTTCACTCGGAAGTGAATTATATTTGACATTTAGTCGATTGGTTCTTCGCAGAACTCTTGTGATCTTGTGGCTCGCTACTCTGAGCTGGAAAACAAGCACACTCAACTCGAGCTGAGCTTGAAGCTGGTTCAGGAGAAGCTGACGAAGGCAAAGGAGGAGACCGAAGGTATGTTTGGTGAGATCCTGACGACTGTTTTTCCCCTTGCTTGTTTCAAAATCTGATCTTGCTGTAACTTGCAGGTAAGGTAAGGGAGGCCCAACAGAAGAAAGACCTCGAACTAGCTGAGAAGATCAAGCTTGCTGACGATAAGTTAGCTTCAGTCACCAAGCTTGAACAAGACAATACCAATCTGAAAGCTGCTCTTGGGATCGCCAACAAGGAGGTCAGTCGACTAAAAACTGATAAAGCTGCCCTAACCGACCAAGTCAGTAAATTGACTGGGAAGAAAAATGATCTGGAGGCCTTCCTGAGTGGTCTTGCCAAGAAGCCGTTTCTTATGCTTGAAGGTAAACCTCTATGCTCGGCAAACATTTCCAATTGTGGTTTTTCCATTCGACCATCCCCTTGACTTAGTGATCATCCTTGCAGAATTTTGTCAAAACTTTGAAGAAGAAACTAGCCGGCTGGAGCCAAACCTCGACCCCGTCAATTCTCCGATGAACGACGAAGTTGCTATGGATGTTTTCCGACTGGAGTCTCGTGTTGCAGCTGTCGTGGACTATCTCGCAAGGCTGAAGGCCGCCACATCTCGCATCGACTCGACGCTCTGGCCTGAGGAGACACTTCAGAATGACCTTGAGTCGCTGATGGCCCGCTTGAACACGATCCCTGGTCGAGTGCAGGAATGGAAGAAGTCCTCGGCTCGGTGTGGTGCGGATGTTGCTCTGTGTCTGGCCCGAGTCCACTGTAAAGATGCGCGAGAAGAGAAGCTGGCGGCTCTTCGGGTGGCCAACACCAAGAAACACGACTTCAGGTCCTTTATGGAAACTTTCCTTGCAGCTGCCACTCGGATCGCCGACGGAATCGACCTTGCTGAATTCGTTGCACCTTCCAGCCCTCCACAGGAGGGGTAAAAAACTTCTTCTGGCTCGACGCTTTAAATTTGCCTCGGTATGCCGAGTGGAATTGTAACCGATAAACCTTAACAGGCTTAACGCCTGAGCACTTTCGGTTCCTTTAGATATCGATTCAAACTTGAATTTGGTGCTTGAATACGATTGCCTTTGGCCCGAAATGTCTTTTGTAGGTTCAAAGCAAGGCGCCTTTACTGCAATCGACTTATTCTTTAGTCCACTTAGGCGAGCACTGGGCTGCGGCTAAGCCTCCGAGTGGAAGCCCGGCTTACCACTCGGTAGGATTTCTATAACTTAGGCGAGCACTGGGCTGCAGCTAAGCCCCCGAGTGAGAGGTTTACTCTTCACTCGGTAGGATTTTGATAACTTAGGCTAGCACTGGGCTGCAGCTAAGCCTCCGAGTGAGAGGGTTGCTCTTCACTCGGTAGGATTTTTATAACTTAGGCGAGTGCTTGGACTGCAGCTAAGCCTCCGAGTGAGAGGGTCGCTCTTCACTCGGTAGGATTTTTGTAACTTAGGCGAGTGCTTGGACTGCAGCTAAGCCTCCGAGTGAGAGGGTTGCTCTTCACTCGGTAGGATTTTTGTAACTTAGGCGAGTGCTTGGACTGCAGCTAAGCCCCCGAGTGA
>NC_041380.1:479021459-479041851 GCF_002162155.2 Triticum dicoccoides
ATCACACTCTGTAGCAAGCTTACCTCCTTCGAGCATCACTCGGGGGCTACGCGCGGCAGTTGGCCATGTCACCCTCAGGGGTTACGCCCATTTGGTCAACCTGTTGATCACATCAAGATATTCTTCTGACCATACATGCTCGGTTCGCCGAAGATCTATAAGTGAAGCACGTCCACTTGGATAAATACCCCTTTTCATGCAAAAGGGTAAAAATGAAGCGCCATCGCTGAATCGTACAGGCGACCTTACTCATCGTTCGTACAACCACCTCGTTACGCATCCATCTGATTGATTCAATTCCAGACAAAGATATTTGCCATGCCAACTGCATGGAGGTTTACCGAGAGACTTAAACCCTCTGCCAGACTCATCTAGTCCGACAGAGGCTCGGGGACTACACCCAGTGGGTGCACTCAGCGTGCCCCCACTGGAAGAGGACTCAGAAAGAAACATTTTGCTCGATGCAAACCCATCTCCAGTATTACTCGACCTCCGAGTCAGAGAAGAACAAGTTCGATCAGTACCAGCTAAGAAGAGTTTTAGTTCTCTCATACTCCCGCCGACTGCCCGCAGTCGACAGCAGTCTTGGGGACTACACCCAGTGGGTGCACTCAGCGTGCCCCCACTGGAATGGTATCCACTCGGAACGGTCCGCCCAACCCGAGTGACGGCCAAACAACAACAAAAAGACAGGCTCTAAGACTCCCGCCGACTGCCCGCAGTCGACAGCAGTCTCGGGGACTACACCCAGTGGGTGCACTCAGCGTGCCCCCACTGGAATGGTATCCACTCGGAACGGTCCGCCCAACCCGAGTGACGGCCAAACAACAACAAAAAGACAGGCTCTAAGACTCCCGCCGACTGCCCGCAGTCGACAGCAGTCTCGGGGACTACACCCAGTGGGTGCACTCAGCGTGCCCCCACTGGAATGGTATCCACTCGGAACGGTCCGCCCAACCCGAGTGACGGCCAAACAACAAAAAAGACACGTTCCAGGCGTGAAGAAATTCCGAGTAATCAGTTACTCGATGCAGGCCCAGCTCCAAATCACTCCAAAAAATATTCTATAAGGCGAGTTTAACGCTCCTCCGTGGACCTGTTTTGAGCCTTCTTCTAGGACTCAAAGTGTGAAACTCACAAGTGTGGATCTAAAACCGACTCGTATTGACGTTCCTCCGGGATAAGAATGGCATCTCTCTAAGAGAACAGTCCATGTGTCAATCTGGTCGCACAGATTTAATGACACACCCATACTCAGATCACGAGTTAAACCTCTTCCGAGAGATGAACGAATGTCACCAAGTTGCTCCTCACAGACATATACCTCGATCAGTCGGGAAGCATGGTACCGGAATCCATTGAGATTTTGTTCAAACCTTGGTTGTCTGAAAGCGCGACGACATGTACCGAGTATTTCTGTAATCACTCGGACCAAACTGTGTCTTACACCAACTCGTTCTGCAAAATCGCAATCGATTCGGGGGCTAATTTTGGGGATATACATAATAGGTAGGCCCACGAAGGGTCGAAATATCATGAAGCGTGGGGTCCACACAACATGTGGGTCCAGGTCAATTTCATACAGACACACTGTCCACTCGGACAAGCAGCATACTATCCACTCGACCAAGCAACATACCATCCACTCGGATGACAGTTCACCACTCGACCGTACGACTCACTCGGATATACGAAGACCAGCAGGCAGCAAAGCAGTCGGCATCTTTCTATTAGTGAAGGCTTAATAGTGGGCTGTCATTATAGCATTCATACCCCACTTTGTAACATAGGAGGTGAGGAGGTGGCGCACTCTATATAAGCCACCCCCCACCACTAGACTTGGGGGGCTCTTTTCTTCCACCTCTCTCTCTTTTCACCATTAGTCTCAGGACTTAGCTCAGGCATGGGGATCCGTTCCTCGCTTACACACACATTGTAATCTCCGGATATATACTCAGATAAAAACAAAGCCTCTCCGGAGCACGAGACGTAGGGTCGTTATCTCCATCGTGAGAGGCCCGAACTCGCTAAAACCACTGTGTCACCCATATGCATCTCGATAGATCATGCTCCGTTATCCTACCCCTATTCTACTGTCAGACTTAGAACCACGACATTCTCCTCCACGATCTGATCGTAGAAACTTGATTTTCCTGTCACGTTGATTCTCAACTTCACTCTGAAATTCCTTGAACTTTTCAAAGGTCTCAGACTTGTGTTTCATTAAGTAGACATACCCATATCTACTCAAGTCATCAGTGAGGGTGAGAACATAACGATAGCCACCGCGAGCCTCAACACTCATTGGACCGCACACATCAGTATGTATGATTTCCAATAAGTTGGTTGCTCACTCCATTGTTCCTGAGAATGGAGTCTTGGTCATTTTACCCATGAGGCATGGTTCGCACGTGTCAAATGATTCGTAATCAAGAGACTCTAAAAGTCCATCAGCATGGAGCTTCTTCATGCGTTTGACACCTATGTGACCAAGGCGGCAGTGCCACAAGTATGTGGGACTATCACTATCAATCTTACATCTTTTGGTACTTACACTATGGATATGTGTAGCATTACGCTCGAGATTCATAAAGAATAAACCATTCACCATCGGAGCATTACCATAAAACATATCTCTCATATAAATAGAACAACCATTATTCTCGGATTTAAATGAGTAGCCATCTCGAATTAAACGAGATCCTGATACAATGTTCATGCTCAAACTTGGCACAAAATAACAATTATTGAGGTTCAAAACTAATCCCGTAGGTAAATGTAGAGGTAGCGTGCCGACGGCGATCACATCGACCTTGGAACCATTCCCGACGCGCATCGTCACCTCGTCCTTCGCCAGTCTCCGTTTATTCCGCAGCTCCTGCTGTGTGTTACAAATATGAGCAACGACACCGGTATCAAATACCCAGGAGTCACTACGATTACTGGTAAGGTACACATCAATTACATGTACATCAAATATACCTTTGGTTTTGCCGGCCTTCTTGTCCGCTAAGTATTTGGGGCAGTTCCGCTTCCAGTGACCACTTTCCTTGCAATAAAAGCACTCAGTCTCGGGCTTGGGTCCATTCTTTGGCTTCTTCCCGGCAGCTTGCTTGCGGGGCGCGACAACTACCTTGCCGTCCTTCTTGAAGTTCTTTTTACCCTTGCCCTTCTTGAACTTAGTGGTTTTATTGACCATCAACACTTGATGTTCCTTCTTGACTTCTACCTCTGCTGATTTCAGCATAGCAAATACTTCAGGAATGGTCTTTTCCATCCCCTGCATATTGAAGTTCATCACAAAGCTCTTGTAGCTTGGTGGAAGCGACTGGAGGATTCTGTCAATGACCGCATCATCCGGGAGATTAACTCCCAGCTGAGTCAAGCGGTTATGTAACCCAGACATAGTGAGTATGTGCTCACTGACAGAACTATTTTCCTCCATCTTACAGCTGAAGAATTTGTCGGAGACTTCATATCTCTCGACCCGGGCATGAGCTTGGAAAACCATTTTCAGCTCTTCGAACATCTCATATGCTCCATGTCTCTCAAAACGCTTTTGGAGCCCCGGCTCTAAGCTGTAAAGCATGCCGCACTGAACGAGGGAGTAGTCATCGGAACGTGCCTGCCAAGCGTTCATAACGTCTTGTTCTGCAGGGAGGACAGGTGCGTCACCAGCGGTGCTTGTAGGACATAATCTTTCTTGGCAGCTATGAGGATGATCCTTAGGTTCCGGACCCAGTCCGTATAGTTGCTGCCATCTTCTTTCAGCTTGGTTTTCTCTAGGAACGCGTTGAAGTTGAGGACTACGTTGGCCATTTGATCTACAAGACATATTGTAAAATATTTAGACTAAGTTCATGATAATTAAGTTCATCTAATCAAATTATAATGAACTCCCACTCAGATTTGACATCCCTTTGATCATCTAAGTGTTACACGATCCGAGTCGACTAGGCCGTGTCCGATCATCACGTGAGACGGACTAGTCATCGTCGGTGAACATTCTCATGTTGATCGTATCTTCCATACGACTCGTGTTCGACCTTTCGGTCTCCGTGTTCCGAGGCCATGTCTGTACATGCTAGGCTCGTCAAGTTAACCCTAAGTGTTTTCGCTGTGTAAAACTGTCTTACACCCGTTGTATGTGAACGTAAGGATCTATCACACCCGATCATCACGTGGTGCTTCGAAACGACGAACTTTAGCAACGATGCACAGTTAGGGGAGAACACTTCTTGAAATTGTTGTAAGGGATCATCTTATTTACTACCGTCGTCCTAAGTAAACAAGATGCATAAAACATAATAAACATCACATGCAATTATATAAAGTAGTGACATGATATGGCCAATATCATATAGCTCCTTTGATCTTCATCTTCGGGGCTCCATGATCATCTTGTCACCGGCATGACACCATGATCTCCATCATCATGATCTCCATCATCGTGTCTTCATGAAGTTGTCACGCCAACGACTACTTCTACTTCTATGACTAACGTGTTTAGTAATAAAGTAAAGTAGTTTACATGGCATTCTTCAATGACACGCAGGTCATACAAAAAATAAAGACAACTCCTATGGCTCCTTCCGGTTGTCATACTCATCGACATGCAAGTCGTGATTCCTATTACAATAGCATGAACATCTCATACATGACATATAGATCATTCATCATTCATCACAACTTTGGCCATATCATATCACAAAGCACTTGCTGCAAAAACAAGTTAGACGTTCTCTAATTGTTGTTGCAAGTTTTACGTGGCTGAAGTAGGGTTCTAGCAAGAACGTTTTCTTACCTATGTGAAAGCCACAACGTGATTTGTCAACTTCTATTTACCCTTCATAAGGACCCTTTTCATCGAATCCGCTTCAACTAAAGTAGGAGAGACAGACACCCGCCAGCCACCTTATGCAACTAGTGCATGTTAGTCGGTGGAACCGGTCTCATGTAAGCGTACGTGTAAGGTTGGTCCAGGCCGCTTCATCCCACAATACCGCTGAAGCAAGATAAGTCTAGTAGCGGCAAGAAAGTTGACAAATCTACGCCCACAATAAATTGTGTTCTACTCGTGCAAGAAGAACTACGCATAGACCTAGCTCATGATGCCACTGTTGGGTAACGTTGCAGAAAACAAAAAATTTCCTACGGTTTCACCAAGATCCATCTATGAGTTAATCTAGCAACGAGTGATTAGATGCATCTACATACCTTGTAGATCGCGAGCGGAAGCGTTCAAAGAACGGGGATGATGTAGTCGAACACGACGTGATCCAAATCACCGGAGATCCTAGAACCGAATGGACGGCACCTCCGCGTTCAACACACGTACGGAACAGCCACGTCTCCTCCTTCTTGATCCAGCAAGGGGGGAGGAGAGGTTGAGGGAGATGGCACCAGCAGCAGCACGACGGCGTGGTGTTGATGGAGCTGCAGTACTCCGGCAGGGCTACGCCAAGCACTATGGAGGAGGAGGAGGTGTTGGAGAGGGAGAAGGAGGCAACCAAAGGCCAAGGTGTGAAGTCCCTCCTTTCCCCCACTATATATAGGAGGGCCAAGGGGGGGTGGCCAGCCCTAGGAGATCCAATCTCCTAGGGGGGCGGCGGCCAAGGGGGGTTTCCCTCCCCTCCCCCCCCAAGGCACCTAGGAGGTGCCTTCCCCTCCTAGGACTCTTCCCCCCTCAAACCCTAGGCGCATGGGCCTATGTGGGGCTGGTGCCCTTGGCCCATGTAGGCCAAGGCGCACCCCCTACAGCCCATGTGGCCCCCCGGGACAGGTGGACCCACCCGGTGGACCCCCGGGATCCTTCTGGTGGTCCCGGTACAATACCGATAACCCCGAAACTTGTCCCGATGCCTGAAACAGGACTTCCCATATATAAATCTTTACCTCCGGACCATTCCAGAACTCCTCGTGACGTCCGGGATCTCATCCGGGACTCCGAACAACATTCGGGTTACTGCATATACATATCCCTACAACCCTAGCGTCACTGAACCTTAAGTGTGTAGACCCTACGGGTTCGGGAGACATGTAGACATGACCGAGATCGCTCTCCGGTCAATAACCAACAGCGGGATCTGGATACCCATGTTGGCTCCCACATGCTCCACGATTATCTCATCGGATGAACCACGATGTCGAGGATTTAATCAACCCCGTATGCAATTCCCTTTGTCAATCGATATGTTACTTGCCCGAGATCCGATCGTCGGTATCCCAATACCTCGTTCAATCTCGTTACCGGCAAGTCACTTTACTCGTACCGTAATGCATGATCCCGTGACCAGACACTTGGTCACTTTGAGCTCATTATGATGATGCATTACCGAGTGGGCCCAGTGATATCTCTCCGTCATACGGAGTGACAAATCCCAGTCTCGATCCGTGTCAACCCAACAGACACTTTCGGAGATACCTGTAATGCACCTTTATAGTCACCCAGTTACGTTGTGACGTTTGATACACCCAAAGCACTCCTACGGTATCCGGGAGTTACACGATCTCATGGTCAAAGGAAAAGGTACTTGACATTAGAAAAGCTCTAGCAAACGAACTACACGATCTCACGCTATGCTTAGGATTGGGTCTTGTCCATCACATCATTATCCTAATGATGTGATCCCGTTATCAATGACATCCAATGTCCATAGCCAGGAGACCATGACTATCTATTGATCAACGAGCTAGTCAACTAGAGGCTTACTAGGGACATGTTGGTGTCTGTTATTCACACATGTATTACCATTTCCGGATAATACATTTATAGCATGAATAAAGACAATTATCATGAACAAAGAAATATAATAATAATGCTTTTATTATTGCCTCTAGGGCATATTTCCAACAGACCTTCCGTCAAGAAAGCCACGAGGCGGTCACGAGGGTGGAGGGCGCCCCCCTAGGGTGCGCCCCCTGCCTCGTGGGCCCCTCGAAGCTCCACCGACGTACTCCTTCCTCCTATATATACCTACGTACCCCCAAACGATCGAGGACGGAGCCAAAAACCTAATTCCACCGCCGCAACTTTCCGTACCCACGAGATCCCATCTTGGGGCCTGTTCCGGAGCTCCGCCGGAGGGGGCATCGATCACGGAGGGCTTCTACATCATCATCCAAGCCCCTCCGATGAAGTTGAGTAGTTTACTTCAGACCTACGGGTCCATAGTTAGTAGCTAGATGGCTTCTTCTCTCTTTTTAGATCTCAATACAATGTTCTCCCCCTCTCTTGTGGACATCTATTCGATGTAATCTTCTTTTTGCGGTGTGTTTGTTGAGACCGATGAATTGTGGGTTTATGATCAAGTCTATCTATGAATAATATTTGAATCTTCTCTGAATTCTTTTATGTATGATTGGTTATCTTTGCAAGTCTCTTCGAATTATCAGTTTGGTTTGGCCTACTAGATTGGCTTTTCTTGCCATGGGAGAAGTGCTTAGCTTTGGGTTCGATCTTGCGGTGTCCTTTCCCAGTGACAGAAGGGGCAGCAAGGCACGTATTGTATTGTTGCCATCGAGGATAACAAGATGGTTTTTTTATCATATTGCATGAAACTATCCCTCTACATCATGTCATCTTGCTTAAGGTGTTACTCTGTTTTTAACTTAATACTCTAGATGCATGCTGGATAGCGGTCGATGAGTGGAGTAATAGTAGTAGATGCAGGCAGGAGTCGGTCTACTTGTCTCGGACGTGATGCCTATATACATGATCATACCTAGATATTCTCATAACTATGCTCAATTCTGTCAATTGCTCAACAGTAATTTGTTCACCCACCGTATGTAGAATACTTATGCTCTTGAGAGAAGCCACTAGTGAAACCTATGGCCCCCGGGTCTCTTTCTCATCATATTAATCTCCATCATTTTATTATTGCTTTGCTTTTACTTTGACTTCTACTTTTTACTTTGCATCTCTATACCAAAAATACCAAAAATATTATTTATCATCTCTATCAGATCTCACTTTCGTAAGTGACCGTGAAGGCATTGACAACCCCTAAGTGCGTTGGTTGCGTTGAGCGATTGTTTTTGTGTAGGTACGAGGGACTCGAGCGTAGCCTCCTACTGGATTGATACCTTGGTTCTCAAAAACCGAGGGAAATACTTACGCTACTTGGCTGCATCATCCTCTCCTCTTCGGGGAAATCCAACGCAGTGCTCAAGAGGTAGCAAGAAGAATTTCTGGCGCCGTTGCCGGGGAGTCTGCGCAAAAGTCAACATACCAAGTACCCATCACAATCCCTATCTCCCGCATTACATTATTTGCCATTTGCCTCTCGTTTTCCTCTCCCCCCCAATTCACCCTTGCCGTTTTATTCGCCCTCTCTCTCTCTCTATCCTCCCTCTCCCTCTCTATTTGCCTCTTTTTGCCCATTTGATTTTTGTTTGCTTGTGTGCTTGTCGTCATGCCTAGTCTCATATCTTCTCCGTTGTCTCTCGAGAATGAAGTTCTAAATTTGAAACAAAGGGAGGGAGAAATCTAAAAGATGCTTGGTATAGAATTTGTAATGCTCAAAATAGATCTACCAGGAAGCAATCTACTTCAGTTCTTCTCCGCAATTTTTATGTAGGTGCTAGTCCTTGGTATAGATATATCCTTGATACCATTACCGGAGGGAATTTCTTGGGTAGTCATACTTTTGATTCTTATAATGCTATGTTAGATTTATTTGGCTCACCACCTCTTTTGGTTAATGGAACTATGTTAACTTTGGAGCATGTTATGCAAAGACTTGAAATTATTGAAAAAAAAGTTGCTACCATTGAATTAATTGAAAATCTAGATAAAAAGATCCACAATCAAATTACCCAATATGGATCTAGGGTAGGAATGACTTTGAAAAATATGAAGGAAAAGAAACCCATAGTTAATGAGAAAATAAATCTAGATTCCACTAGAATCGATAAACTTGAGGGTATCATTACAAACTTGGGAACCGCTTTTTATTCCGTAAATAATACTCCAAGTCCTCCTACTAAAATTGCCAAGATTATGTATGTTCCTAAAAATAAGGGTGAGTCATCTAGTAAGGAAACTGTGAATCTTAAATCTATAAGTATTCATCCCAATCTTTTTGCTATCATTAAGGAACCAATTGCTACAAATGAATTTTTCGATCTTGTGCCTAAGAGTTTGATAATCACTAGAAATAAATAAATTCCTAAGGGAGATAGATGCCTCATTGAAGAATTGCCTACCAAAGATGGCAATACCTAGATCTATTCTTGCTTGTTATGCCTAGCTAGGGCGTTAAACGATAGCGCTTGTTGGGAGGCAACCCAATTTTATTTTTATTCCTTACTTTTTGCTCCTGTTTAGTAATAAATAAATTGTTTAGCCTCTATTTTGGTTGTGTTTTTTGTGTTTAATTAGTGTTTGTGCCAAGTAGAACCGTTGGGAAGACTTGGGGAAAGTCTTGTTGAATTTGCTGTAAAAAACAGAAACTTTAGCGCTCACGAGAACTGGTGTCATTTTTATTTGGAAAGTGCTATTTAGTTAATTATTTTTGAAGATTATTAATAGATAAATTCCTCATATCCATAAATTTATTTTAGAATGTTTGGGGTTCCAGATCTTGCGCTAGCTACAGATTACTACAGACTGTTCTGTTTTTGACAGATTCTGTTTTTCGTGTGTTGTTTGCTTATTTTGATGAATCTATGGCTAGTAAAATAGTTTATAATCCATAGAAAAGTTGGAATACAGTAGGTTTAACATCCATATAAATAAAGAATGAGTTCATTACAGTACCTTGAAGTGGTCTTTTGTTTTCTTTCGCTAACGGAGCTCACGAGATTTTCTATTTTAAGTTTTATGTTGTGAAGTTTTTCAAGTTTTGGGTAAAGATTTGATGAATTATGGAACAAGGAGTGGCAAGAGCCTAAGCTTGGGGATGCCCATGGCACCCCCAAGATAATCTAAGGACACCTAAAAGCCAAAGCTTGGGGATGCCCCGGAAGGCATCCCCTCTTTCGTCTACTTCTATCGGTAACTTTACTTGGAGCTATATTTTTATTCACCACATGATATGTGTTTTGCTTGGAGCGTCTTTTATGATTTGAGTCTTTGCGTGTTAGTCTACCATAATCATCATTTCTGTACACACCTTTTGAGAGAGCCATACATAATTTGGAATTTGATAGAATACTCTATGTGCTTCACTTATATCTTTTAGAGCACGGTGGTGGATTTGTTTTATAGAAACTATTGATCACTCATGCTTCACTTAGATTATTTTGAGAGTCTTAATAGCATGGTAATTTGCTTAAAATCCTAATATGCTTGGTATGCAAGATTAATAATAAAACTTTCTTATGAGTGTGTTGAGTACTAAGAAAAGTTTGATGCTTGATGATTGTTTTGAGATATGGAGGTAATAATATCAAAGTCATGCTAGTTGAGTAGTTGTGAAATTGAGAAATACTTGTGTTGAGGTTTGCAAGTCCCGTAGCATGCACGTATGGTAAATGTTATGCAACAAATTTGAAAGATGAGGTGTTATTTGATTGTCTTCCTTATGAGTGGCGGTCGGGGATGAGCGATGGTCTTTTCCTACCAATCTATCCCCCTAGGAGCATGCGCGTAGTCCCGAGGTTTTTGATGACTTGTAGATTTTTGCAATAAGTATGTGAGTTCTTTATGACTAATGTTGAGTCCATGGATTATACGCACTCTCACCCTTCCATCTTTGCTAGCCTCTTCGGTACCGTGCATTGCCCTTTCTCACATTGAGAGTTGGCGCAAACTTCGCCGGTGCATCCAAACCCCATGATATGATACGCTCTTTCACACATAAACCTCTTTATATCTTCCTCAAAACAGCCACCATACCTACCTATTATGGCATTTCCATAGCCATTCCGAGATATATTGCCATGCAACTTTTCATCATTCCGTTCATCATGACACATTCATTATTATCATATTGCTTAGCATGATCATGTAGTTGACATAGTATTTGTGGCAAAGCCACCATTCATAATTCTTTCATACATGTCACTCTTGGTTCATTGCATATCCCGGTACACCGCCGGAGGCATTCATATAGAGTCATCTTTGTTCTAGTATCGAGTTGTAATCATTGAGTTGTAAATAAATAGAAGTGTGATGATCATCATTATTAGAGCATTGTCCCAAGTGAGGAATCAAAAAAGGCCATAAAAAGAGAAGGGCCCAAAAAAAGAAAGGCCATAAAAAAAGAAAAGACCCAAAAAATGATGAGAGAAAAAGAGAGAAGGGACAATGTTACTATCCTTTTACCACACTTGTGCTTCAAAGTAGCACCATGATCTTCATAGTAGAGAGTCTCTCATGTTATCACTTTCATATACTAGTGGGAATTTTTCATTATAGAACTTGGCTTGTATATTCCAATAATGGGCCTCCTCAAGTGCCCTAGGTCTTCGTGAGCAAGCAAGTTGGATGCACACCCACTAGTTTCTTTTGTTGAGCTTTCATACATTTATAGCTCTAGTGCATCCGTTGCATGGCAATCCCTACTTCTTGCATTAACATCAATCGGTGGGCATCTCCATAGCCCATTGATTAGCCTCGTTGATGTGAGACTTTCTCCTTTTTTGTCTTCTCCACATAACCCCCCTAATTATATTCTATTCCACCCATAGTGCTATGTCCATTGCTCGCGCTCATATATTGCGTGAAAGTTTATAGGTTTGAGATTATTAAAGTATGAGAACATTGCTTGGCTTGTCATCGGGGTTGTGCATGATGAGAACATTCTTGTGTGACGAAAATGAAACATGACTAAACTATATGATTTTGTAGGGATGAACTTTCTTTGGCCATGTTATTTTGAGAAGACATAATTGCTTAGTTAGTATGCTTGAAGTATTATCATTTTTATGTCAATATGAACTTTTGTCTTGAATCTTTCGGATCTGAATATTCATACCACAATTAAGAAGAATTACATTAAAATTATGCCAAGTAGCACTCCGCATCAAAAATTCTCTTTTTATTATTTACCTACTTGAGGACGAGCAGGAATTAAGCTTGGGGATGCTTGATACGTATCCAACGTATTTATAATTTTTGATTGCTCCATGCTGTATTATCTACTGTTTTGGACAATATTGGGCTTTATTTTCCACTTTTATATTATTTTTGGGACTAACCTATTAAGCGGAGGCCCAACCCAGAATTGATGTTTTTTTGCCTATTTCAGCAGAATATCAAACGGAGTCCAAACGGAATGAAACCTTCGGAAACATGATTTTCTTATTAGTTAAGATCCAGGAGACTTGGACCCTCCGTCAAGAAAGCCACGAGGCGGTCACGAGGGTTGAGGGCGCCCCCCTAGGGCGCGCCCCCCTGCCTCATGGGCCCCTCGAAGCTCCACCGACGTACTCCTTCCTCCTATATATACCTACGTACCCCCAAACGATCGGGGACGGAGCCAAAAACCTAATTCCACCACCGCAACTTTCTGTATCCACGAGATCCCATCTTGGGGCCTGTTTCGGAGCTCCGCTGGAGGGGGCATCGATCACGGAGGGCTTCTACATCATCATCCAAGCCCCTCCGATGAAGTGTGAGTAGTTCACTTCAGACCTACGGGTCCATAGTTAGTAGCTAGATGGCTTCTTCTCTCTTTTTGGATCTCAATACAATGGTCTCCCCCTCTCTTGTGGAGATCTATTCGATGTAATCTTCTTTTTGCGGTGTGTTTGTTGAGACCGATGAATTGTGGGTTTATGATCAAGTCTATCTATGAATTATATTTGAATCTTCTCTGAATTCTTTTATGTATGATTGGTTATCTTTGCAAGTCTCTTCGAATTATCAGTTTAGTTTGGCCTACTAGATTGGTTTTTCTTGCCATGGGAGAAGTGCTTAGCTTTGGGTTCAATCTTGCGGTGTCCTTTCCCAGTGACAGAAGGGGAAGCAAGGCACATATTGTATTATTGCCATCGAGGATAACAAGATGGGGTTGTTATCATATTACATGAAACTATCCCTCTACATCTTGTCATCTTGCTTAAGGCGTTACTCTGTTTTTAACTTAATACTCTAGATGCATGCTGGATAGCGGTCGATGAGTGGAGTAATAGTAGTAGATGCAGGCAGGAGTCAGTCTACTTGTCTCGGACGTGATGCCTATATACATGATCATACCTAGATATTCTCATAACTATGCTCAATTCTGTCAATTGCTCAACAGTAATTTGTTCACTCACCGTAGAATACTTATGCTCTTGAGAGAAGCCACTAGTGAAACCTATGGCCCCCGGGTCTCTTTCTCATCATATTAATCTCCATCACTTTATTATTGCTTTGCTTTTACTTTTACTTTTACTTTTTACTTTGCATCTCTATACCAAAAATACCAAAAATATTATTTATCATATCTATTAGATCTCACTTTCGTAAGTGATTGTGAAGGGATTGACAACCCCTAAGTGCGTTGGTTGCGTTGAGCTATTATTTTTGTGTAGGTACGAGGGACTCGAGCGTAGCCTCCTACTAGATTGATACCTTGGTTCTCAAAAACTGAGGGAAATACTTATGCTACTTTGCTACATCATCCTCTCCTCTTCAAGGAAATCCAACGCAATGCTCAATAGGTAGCACTACGCAGCAAAGTGAAGAAAACGAACGCACGAACCGCAGATGGGCTAACTTGCGATAGCTAACGTGTGTGTGACCTCTCTTTAGGGCTAGTGCACGTTCTTTTCACGCCGATCATGCAGATTTTGGCTCTATAGAATCTGAAGCACAAAATAACACAATTTTGCCATAGGAATCCCCAAGAATATGGTCACAAACCTTGTGTAATTCAATCTGAAATGAAACCCCCAATTCTGGCCACCCACTCAAAAGAAAATGGTTCATTTTGTGGCAATCCCCCTATTTGAACAAGTAATTACAGGGGAAATGCCACACAGGCCGAAAACCAGACAAACATAGTAAACGAGTTAGCCGACTGCTCGCTTGTCTCCTCTATCCCCACCCTCCTCCCCCTAGACCCAATTTTTTTTAGGGTTCAAGCACAGGTGGCACCGTGCCAGATAGGAATTTTCCCTCGACTAACTAGCCTCCCTCCCCGCCTGCCGCCAATGCCGTCTCTCACCCCGCTCTCACGAACTCGACGCCGTACGCTGCCCTGCCCCCGACCCCGAGTGCCGCTTGTAACACGCCTCCCCTGTCGTTCCAAGTCTAAGGATACCATCACCGACGTCTGACCCACCCGGCATCACCATCAGAAGGTAGCGCCACCTTGCTCGACTCCACAAGATCCCTTGACGCATGTGAGCTCTTCCCTCTTCTTCCTCTCTTCTTCTGTCTCAATTTGTTGTTGTTGCTACTTGCTAATGTCAATGGTGGTTGTGTGAATGTACTAGTTATGGTGGTTGCTAAACCTGCTAGTGTCAATTTACTGGTTGTGTAAATCTTCTACCAGTTTCAATGGTGGTACTAACTTGGTACTTGTCAAAAATGATATTGTCGGTATTGTCAATGAAGTGTTACTTATTTGGTGGTTGTCAAACATGGTACCGCTGCAACAATTTACTGGTACTGTTAATGATGGTGCCACTAATGATATATAAATTATATATGGTATAAATTAAAAATTGTATACATGTGTTGTGAATGGAGAAAGTCAAGGGAGTCAAAGCAAATTGGGATAGTGCAGCTCATACCATTTCTTTATGGATGTGTGCATAGAGAAATGCAAGCAAATAACCGTCCTTGACTCGTGTTTGTCTGAACGTGGATATGGAAAGTTCAATGAACGCACAAGCAGAAACTATTCATGGCAGCAATTAAAAAACAAGTTGGGTGCATGTGGAACTAATTATAGTATATGGAAGACATTGCTTCAAAAAAAACATTTGGTGTACGAAGGTATCATTTTACGAAGACCATTGATGCTACCGATGATTGGTGGCCATTGAGTTAAAGATATCATTGTTGTCATGTCATAATTACAAATAGTGTGTAATGTTGCTGGTATCATTGCATTTTATGTATAGTTGTGCTATTTGATTGCAGACACGTCCACAAGCTGCAATGTTTTGGTTTGCTCGAATCATGGAGAAGGATCAAATGTGAGAGGTGTTTGATGCTTGTTGCACAAATGATCATGCGAGGGTGCCAATTCCCACATATCAAGGTGATCCCTCTAAAGTCAATTTGGAAGATTTCATCTGTAAAGGTGAGATGCCCAATTTACACCTTTCCTAACTCGTGCAAAGGGTGCGAAGAAGAGGGCATATCCTTATTCGCCAACTCCTAAGATGAATGAAGAAGATGGCAAGTGAGAGTGCTAAAATTGAGGCATTTGTGTGTACGGTGGAAATCTTTAATGCAAGGAAAAAGATAGTGGAAACTCAAAGTGCACATCAAGTGAAAATGTCATGGCCGTGTGTGATTTCGATGTGAGATCCACTCGTGTTGTTCCTGGATGACCTAGTTTGTTCATACCTCACGTGTATATATGGAGCAATGCTATATTTCAGTATGATCATCTTTCACAACCCCAATAGGTAATCTTGTATGTACGCATATCCTTATATACATGATGCTACGTTGTAAATTTCTCATGTCCATTCATGTTTTATTGTTGATAAATATTACCTTTTGGCCTCCCGATATCCAAACAGAGTTGGATATCTAGCACGATACAAAGGGCAACGGTATCATGTACTAGAGTTGCAACAACACCCTCCGAAGGGAAGACACGAGACATGCAACCATTGCCATTCTTCTTTGTGAAACATCGCCGAAAGATCATTTGGTGTTCTCAAGATGAAATGGCAAGTTCCCCTAGGCATACCACGGTACAAACAGGAGACCCAAAGGATAATCGTCACTGCATGCATGTGTCCCCACAACTGCATTCGTGATAACAGGTTATGTGGTGTGTATTTTGACAAGTTTGACAATGATGTGTATGTGTGACCTCCCATGCCTTTTACACGTGCAAACACTCAAACATCCCAAGATGATGGTACCATGGCCTCAACATGTGAGGTTGTTGTTGTTAGTCTCGTATCTTGATATTAGTCCTTCTATTTTGTAGTTCATCATCTTTTGTTAGGAAGGAAACATTACTACCTTTTAATTGTAATATTTAGCACTTTATGATATCCGTAAATTGCTTTCGTGCTCATATTCGACGAGAAACTGTTCAAAAGAACCAAGTGTTAGCAATTCAGCACATAGTTTCAGTCTAATTGCATTACATGCATTTCAGCACACAACTCATAACACAATATCATACTATAATCTCTAGAAAGAACTTGAATTTCATGGGTAGTTTTCTAGAATCTGACTCTGAAGAATCTGAAAAGGAACTGACCCTTAGTCGTATCATATTATGTGCTCAAGTCAAATGCACGAAAATGCCCAGCTGTTTACCAGAGCCCTCAACGGGCTAGATTTTCTCTGGAGCTGATCATACAATACTTGCACATTTGCAAGACCTGCTTTTTCTTCCCTTTCATCCATGTGTCATTCAAGTTCAAGAAAGGAAACATAGATTATATGAGAGTAGTATAGAAATTTGCCACATAGTGCCGAGAAAAGTTGACTAGCTAGACTAATATGTAGGGTGGCGAACGGTTGTGATGTGAGACATTCTGGCCTAAATTGTGCATATTTTTTGACTCACTTGAATTTGAGCATTTTTAATGGTTTTAAGTGGCATTTAAAAACATTTAGAAGTTTTGGAGGTGTTGTGCTACTTTAAATTTCCCACATGTAGGTTTTTTTGCTTATACAATAACAGGCAGAGCCCACTTCTTCTTGTCACATATTTTAATCCCCTCTTCATGCAAGCACAAGGTCAAAACTCTTGCCGGCGTCCACCTGGTGGCTGACGTAATTTACGAAGGGATGACCGGTGAAGGTTGGAAAAGGAAGGAGGGGTTGCACGAGGGACTTCTTACCCTTCATCCGGCATGACAGGAGCAACATGCGTGTCAAACTTGCACCACAGCACCGCTCGGCACCGGTGTAGGGACGACAGCGTGGGGCGCATGATGCGGTAGGGAGAGGAATTGTCTGTGGAAAGGGGAAAGGGGTTGTCTTTGAGAGAGGGGGAGAAGTGAGGAGGGGCTACGGAAGTGTCGTGTTGATGTATGCCATCTCTGATGGTGGCATCGGCTGCTCAGGGTGCGGGTGCGGGTATCGGTAGGAATTGGTTATTGATGAGGAGCGAAACAGTTTGGAACGGTTTGGCGATAGCAGGAGCCCCGAATTGATGGGGTTGTTGGGTGGCGGCAGCGAGAGGAACCAGTTCGAGGTATACTCCTACGGTGTCCAAGAAAGGTTTTCAAAAGCCTTTTATATCGCCCCTTATTCCAAAAATATTAAAGGCCGATTGTTATTTTGAAGGGCTATAAAAATTCAAAAATAAAATTGAAGGGCTGTTTAAGAACTCCTACGCCCAAAAAAGGTTTTTAAAAAAGCCTTTTATATTTCCCCTCCCATCTCAGAAATGTTAAACTAAATTGTTATTTTTTGGTGTGAGAAACTTCTAATCTATTCATCTTTAATCATAGTAGTACAAAGAACTCCTGAGGTAATAAAATTACAATCAGATTCATGGACCACATAGCAAGGACTACAAGCACTGGAGCCAGCCGAAGGCGCACTGCGGTCATTGCTCCTCTCTCGCCGGAGCCGGGCAAATCTTGTTGTAGTAGACAGTCAAGAAGTCCTCGTACTAAGGCTCCATAGAACTAGCGCACCATAGCCACCATAGTTGTTAAAGAAAATCGTAGATCAGAAGGATCAAACATGTAAACACTCAAACAAAGACGAACAAAGACCGGATTCAAAAAGATCCATCGAAGACCAGCACCAACCGAACCCCGCGAGATCCGACGAAGCCACACCTCCACACGCTCTTCGATGACGCTTGACGCACTATTGGGACGGGATAGAACATGGGGACATCGCCACTGCCACACAACCCCAGTCAAGATACTAAACCTAATAAGAACGGGAACAGGATCCCTCCCATCAGCGAAGGGCCGAGGTCCTTCGCACCTCCATGGCCCAAAGGCCATTGAAGATGGGGCGAACCAGCGGCTGCGCCGACATGGGGAGGAGGAAAGCTAGTGGTCTGTTCTTTTGGAGGAGGAAAGAGTTTTGGCCCTCTGCAAGGAATGCCAATTGTTGTTTTGAAGGGCCGGTTTGAAAAGATTCAAGATAGAGGGTTTACATAATCTGTCAAGAGTGTGTGTTTTGCCTTCCTGTTTCTGTGAGTGTACAGTACACAGCATATCGGCTTCCAGAACACTCGTAATCAGCTGTCAGCATCAATCACAAAGTTGGCAGATGCACACGCCTTGCGTTGCTAGATACTTCCTCCATTCCAAAATATAATGCGCCCGCGCTTTTCGAGGTTCAACTTTGATCATAAATTTAACCAACAAGACCAACTGCGGCGGGAAAAAAATTATATAATTAAAAACTTCTTTTGAATACGAATTCATTGATTTAATTTTTGCTCCCGCCGCAATCGGTCTTGGTAGTTAAATTTACGGTCAAAATTGAAGCACGGAAATAGAGAAAGCACTACATTATAAAATGGAGGGAGTATCTACGTAACCAGGCTTGTCATGAGATGTTGTTTTTCGGATACGACTATGTACGATCGTCAGCCTTAACCTCGCAGTTCTCGCCAGCCGGTTCGAGACGCTGTTTGCGGACAAAATGAAACAATACGCGTGAAGAGGCACCTTCGTGGAAAACTAATAGCCTGACCGTGACCGACCTGACCAGCGTCCTCTATATAAGCATCAGAACATTTGATCATGGCTTTCATACCCATCCATCACCTCACGCAGTCACTATCTCGGACGACGGACCAAAAAAGGAAGTCGTGAGGTTGTTAGAGAAATGAAGATTACCGTGATCGTCTTGTGTGTCGTGGTAGCGTTGTTTGGGGTCGCAAGTGCCGTCCTGGGGTTCATCGCCGAGGGCACCAAGCTCACGGTAAGTATGTAGAATGGTAGTGGCTCCGTCCATCTCAAGCAAACTGAACTGATCCGCGCGCTTGCGATGCTTCGTGGCGCGCAGCGGAATGACATTGAGGTGTACAGCAACGAGTGCGTGTACCCTGACAACCCGGCATACGCACTGGCGCTGCTGGCGGCCCTCCTGCTGCTGTTGGCCCAGATCACCGCCTCGACCGTCGGCGGTTGCTGCGGCCGCTGCAAGCCCCGGGGCGCCGGCTTCTCCGGGTCCAAGCCCGTTGCCAAGTCCAAGCGGGCCACTGGCGCCGCCCTCTGCGTCCTCTCATGGTGAGCTTCCGTTCTCATAAGAGGCATGTCGAGGATTCGATCGAGCTGACGCCAATTCAACGGCGATGGATATGTTGCGAATTGTGTGCAGGATAATGGCGTTGATCGCGGAGCGGTTCTTCTTGGTAGGTGCGGCGATGAACATCCCCATGACGCGCGAAACTAGCCAGGGCCGGGGGTGTCACGCCGTCAATGACGGCGTCTTCATGATGGGGGCTATTCTGAGCATCGTCGCCACCGTGTTCGGGATCATATCTTATATCATGCTTTACGCGGCGGCGGCTGGTGCTAATACTACCATGGGGGCCGTGGCGGGGCCGTCGTCGGCAGGCGAGATCAGGCTTGACGGGATCGCGATCGGCCACCCTGTTGCCGCTCAACAACACGCGCAAGCTGTGTAGAGGGCGTACTCTTGCTTCTACCATCCAGACTGATGGTGAAGAATTGCAAGCCACGTTACATGGGGCGATGCCCAAGTGATACCAATTTTTCTTACCGTTATTTCAGTGTGATTTTTAAACTTCGGCCGACTGCATACAGTCAATGGAAGAAGACGGTCAGCATGATTTTTGATGTAATTTTAATATATTTTTCTAGTCGTTTTGTAGTTTGGTGTCATTCCATTGCATTGTTCACCGTTATTCTTGATAATATTTTTCAATTATAAAATGACTTCAAGCGTCTTGTCTAAAAAACTGGAGGATTGGTGGTTTTTCCCTTTCTTTTCATGTTCCTCTTTTTAATATTGGCTTTTTCCTTCTTTTTTTCCCCTGGTTTGCCTTTTTAGTTCTTTTATTAACCGTGGGAAGTACAGATTACGCAAGAGTACATGTTACATCATGCGGGAAGTACTTGTTTCATGGAAAACGTTTTACGCCGGGGTGCCGACTGAGTTTTCGGCGGATCGCTCAAGACACACGACCTGACTCATGGCCCCGCACCGCTCTCTATCCCCACCGCATCACTACTTTTTCCCTACCTTATCCTCAGCCGCACCACACCACTACCTTTTCCCCACCTTATCCTTAGCCGCACCAGCATCTATCTTCATCAAATCTCTCTCACCATAGAAGCCCTCTCAAGCTCGATTCCTCTCTCTCTCTCT
>NC_041380.1:479042390-479053088 GCF_002162155.2 Triticum dicoccoides
CAGCCTAGTGCCCGACAGCGACCATTCTTGTAGATAAAGCTTCAACCTCCGGCTGGATTTTTGCTGGAACCACTGGTGAGGATGTTACAAGCAGGGGAGATTTTTGCAGCAACTATGTTCTTTTTTTGCTGGAACCGGTCCTAATTCTTGCTACCATCTTGTCTTGATTTTGCTGGAACAAGCCTAAAAATTGCTACCGTGGTTCGATTTTGCTGGAACCGGTAATTTTTCCTGCTCCAACCTAATACTGGAGATTTTTGTTGGTAAAGCTTTGACCTCCGGCTGGATTTTTACTGGAACCACTGGCTGGGGATGTTACAAGCAGAGGCCATTTTTGTTGGAACCATGTTCTTTTTTAATCACCGGTTCCAGCTTCTGCTCAGCTCAATTCATCTTTTTTGCTGGAACCAAGTCATTTTTTGCTGGATCCGGGTCTTTTTTTTTGCTGGAACCGGCAAATGATTTTGCTGCGACGGCAACTTCTGAAGTTTTTTGTTGGTTGAGATTATTTCCTACCTTCCGAAGTTTTTTTGTTGGTTGAGATTATTTGCTACGATCAAGAGGCGGCGACGCATTTCTGCTGGAATCGCGTTAATTTTTACTGGAATCAGGGAACTTTTTTGCTTCAAGCAATTTACTGGGTTGCTAGTTCCTCAAGTCATTTTTTGCTGAAAACCTTTTGCTTTTTTGCTGGAACCAGTTTTGGTTTTGCTGCAACTACCCATCGGAGTTCTTTTTGGGCTGAAATGTGTTTTTTGTTGGAACGAGATGGTGCAGTTCGACGGCGGCGATGTCGTGCTATGATGGGTGGTGCCTACGGGAGTTGCTGGAAACGATGTTTGGATGAGCTGCATTCGGCGAGGAGTGGTGCTGGAACAACGGGAGATGAGGAGGATGTGCTACGCCGGCGAATTGGAGCTGCGGAGAGAGGCGTGGAGCGATGGAGATCCGACTAGCGGCGGAGATCCAGCAGGTTAGGTCGCTCGTCCATGGCGCTGGCGCCTGCCATGCGTGCTCGCATGATTTGCAAGGTAGAAACGGTATGATGGGGACGAAAGCGACCTGAATCTGACGACTAAAAGGGATTTTATCGAACGTACCGGGTGTGACCGGCCCAAATTTGGGCCGGCACGCCAGCGCCTAGCGTTGAGGAAGTACAGGGTCCATCACGTGAGGATCATATGGGGAGTGATAGTTTCGCATGAAGCACAAGTTGCATTACATGCGATCGGAGTAGTACCCGTGAGGGAGTACAAGTATGTTGTCTCGGAGAGTTATACCTGTGTTGTTTGTGGAGCACAAGTTTGTTATATTTGTAAGTACAAGTTTTGTACAAAAAAATTTATCAAAACATATCAACATGCGATGGGATCTAATTCCGAACATCTCGACGCGAGGAATGCAAGGGTGCAAACAGTCTGTAATTTGAACACACGGTTTAACAGATATTTCATTCTAAAAATCAATCTCACAAAAAAAAGTATTTAACAGTCCTCCCATTCACTTAGACCATTGAAAACCCACTTAAACTTCTTGGTGATGACAAATGACACAGATGCATAATGCAGCTTGTCACCACTAAATCAGTTTTACTCATTCTTAGCAAGAGATACCCCTTAACTAGTGATTGCTAGTTTTGTGCCATTTGGCAAAGCCCAAGGTCACTCCATCAGGCTGCATGTACCGTCACATGATAAGAAGCCCTACTTGCCAGGTTGTACGGTGGCGAACGGTGATGTGGGACAACAATCTACAACCTACATAGTACATATTCAATAAAAATTGTTCACGTTTTAAAAAACTTGGACAAGATTTGAAAATATGAACAATTTTTTTTTAAAATCAAACATTTTATTGAAGAACAAATCATTTTTGAAAACGAGCATTTTTGAACTTCCTCATTTTGTTCAAAGATGCAAATAGTTTTCTAATTTATGTACAAATTTAAATAAGCAAACAATTCTTTAAAAATGTAAACATTTTTTTAAAAATGTGATATTTTTGAATTAATGGAAAATTTGAAAGATGGGAACATTTTATGAAAAACACGGATAATTTTCGCAAACCCAAATAATTTTTGAAATTATGAAAAAGTTCAAAACCTGAACAATTTTTCTAATTCATGAACTAAAGTTGAACTAAAGCCACGGCACTTTTTTTGGATTATGAAAAAATGAACAGGAAAAAGAAAATCGGGAAATTTTGAATAGGAAAAATAATAACGGAAAAGAAGAAAAGAATGGTTCAGAGAACCTTCTAGAAGGTTCTGAAAACCGGCAAAACCGTACAGGAAAAGGTTTACAAAACTGAGAGCAGCGGATATGTCAAATGTGTCGGCCGAGCTCGATCGCTCACTGCGTTTGGACCACAATTTGTGGCAATGAGCGCCAAATAGGGTTTTCTAGTTTTTTGAGCCAATAAAAGGGACGCGCTTCATGTGAGACTGCACAAGATCTCTCCCAAAGGAGCGCCCTCTCAATCACTAGTATTTGCCGGTCCAACTTTCCAGTTAATACCTTTTACACTTATGTTTCTTTGTTTATTCGGCTTTTCTTTCTTTTGTATATATTTTTCGACAAACTCTAAATAGATATATATTATAATACTTAATTTACTTATAACAATTGAAAACTCGTGAATTTCAAAAATGTTAAAGCAGTGCAAGTTGTTTGTTACCATAAGTTTTGACAAATGTTGATAGCTTTCAAAAAAATGTTTGTGAAATTTACAAAGTGTCCACGCATTTCAAAAACATAAAAAATATTCGTGTAATTCAAATACAATTTAAAAATATACATTTACAAAATGTTAACTCGTTTAAAAAATATTTTCATGATATTTAAAAAACATACAATTGTAAAAAATGTTCACTTAGTTTTAAAACATTTCAATGTGTGTTTGAAAAACAATTAATGCATATTAAATAAAATGTTCAACTAATGTGTTTGAAAAAATTTAAGCATGCATTTAAAATATGTTAAACTATTATAAAAAATATGGTACATATGAAAATTATACAATGTGTATGAAAAAAAGCAGACATCAAAACATGTATGTAAATAAATGTTAATCATATATTTGGAAAATATTAAACGCATATCACATGTTTCATATGTATACATAAAATGTACAAACATGTATAAAACCAATTTTTGTTGTGTATACAAAAAATATACAATGTATATGAAAAAGGGCAAACTTCAAAAAATACTTTATGAAAAATGTTAATCATGTATTTGAAAAAGTTTACATGTATATCAAAAGTGTCTTTATGCAAAAAATGTACAAGGTGGTAGACATGAATTTAAATAGAAAAATTCAAAAAAAAAATGAAACCCAAAGGAAAATGTAAAGAAAAAGACAAAAAAGGGAAAAAAGAAAAATCAAAGAAAATCGTAAAGAAAAACACAAAAAGGTAAGAAAGACATAAAAATATCAATGAAATGAAGAAAACCAATGAAAACCGTAACGAAAACACATTGAAAAACAAAGAAAAGAAATCAAAAAATAAAATGAAGAGAACCATAAAGAAAACACAGAAAAAGAAAGAAAGAAAAATAAAGGAAACCAATGAAAACCGTAAAGAAATCACACAGAAAAAGAAAGAAAAAAGTAAACATAGAAAACGGTAAAGAAAACCTTAAAGACGGCACAAAAGGGGGAAAGAAAAAATATAAACCCAATGAACAGCAAAAAAACACAGAAAAAGGAAAGAGTAAAAAGCCGGTGAAAATTGGTCATGTCCAACCAGTATACAACAACAAGAAGAAAAACCCAGAAACAACTACAACGAGTGAATGAGCAAGCCTCTTTTGGTTCGCTTGCCACGAAGAGAAGAAACGGGGCGACCCAGTAATGACATGTGGGAAAAATCATTCAGGTGAGACTAGTGTAGGGCTTGCACTAAGCGAGAAATAGCCCTAGTGCAATAAAAGTAGAATATGTTAGCCTGTATATGCAATTTGTGAAGGTAACCCATAAGTCTAGCATTTTTTGGGGCGAGGACCAAGTCTAGCTAGTTCATGAGCTACTAGTCGACTCCCACATATAGTAATCAAACATTGCATGTGATAACTCAAGTGACATGTGATCCTCAATTATTGCTACTACGATACATGCGAGGTATCCACCTTCTTGAATGGTTTTGGTCTCATCAAAAAATTTAGAGTTAACCACCATTTTATTGCATCTTGATAGTTTGTGCTAGATTCAGGCCAAATCTCGGTGCAATGGCTTCTTCCGTGAAAGCATCAACATATATTCCAATTCTCTTGCTCGCACCGCACGAACCGGTCCTAGTAGTGAATCTGGGTCAAATGTTGCATCAACGTTGTGCTTGACATATCCACAAATTGGCTTGGACTACCCACCACGCTTCAATTTGGCATATAGTGAATTGTCATCGGGAAATTTGACGCGAGAATTAGCACTGACATGAAAATTCGAGCTGATGTTTGCACGAATTTCCTGTGTGCCCATTTTCTTCTTTCCCACCATAGGCAACATGTTGTCATCGCTAGGGTTTCTTTGAATCTTGCATGGACAAACATCAGGTGGAAAGAGCAAAGAGCCGGCAAGATGGGAAACCAGGCTTTGAGAGGTGGCTGAGATCTGACCGCTTCCTTCCTCTCCAGCCGCTTGTGGTGAGCGAGGGGAACTCGGGTATTCCTTCACATAATAGAAGTCTCAATAGTATGAATTTGTGATCTTCGTTGATGACACTTAAGCAAAGGGCGCAATGTCATTGAGAATAAAACTACTCCGGTTCTTCCTTTGCACTATACGTGTAATGATTGTGGTTAAGAAGAAAATTATTTGTGGTTAAGAAGAAGAAAACTCAATCGAGCATATATATCAGCCGAGAACTTGATAGATGCAGGTCTTATCCTACTTGTTAATTAGTTTACCTACATCCGAAAACGGTTTGCACAAGTAGTTACTATCCCTATGTAATATTGTGCAGAAAAAAGAGGCCTTGTTGGCCTCAATGCTCAAGGCAAATCCCTTGAATATTCAATTTTATAGGGATTTTAATTGATAATAAATGAACAGTGTGACACCATTTAATACGGAGATTGATATCAATTTATCACATATGCCAGACGTATTTCTATGGAGGTTGAATAGCAATAGTGTCTTCCAAGGTTGTCAGAATCGCGATTATGAATCGGATCGGAGCTTCGATGGTAGGATCGCAAATCGTAGAATCTTCACTATCAAGATCGTAAAGTCGTAGATTCTAAGAACTAAAATCGTAGAATCATACGGGTTAGTTTGGATCGTAAAGTCGTAGAATCGTATAACAGAATCGCGATTCTGACAACCTTGTATTGTCTTCACTGTCTAGTCTTATGTGAACCTCATTAATTATGAGCCTAGTTTTCATAGACATAATATTTTAAAACCAAAGTCCTGGTTAAGACTAAAGTATTCATGTAGGTTTTGCAGAGGGGGTTCATTCTTACTAAATGACAACATGAAATTGACAATGTAGCAAAACAGTTACTTGTGTGATCAAGAGGAAACAATTCATCATCTTTTTCTGTCTTGTCAATTTGCAATCTTTTTCTGATGTAATTTGTTACTACCAGCGAGCATACTGAATTTGTTTGGAAACCGGTTGGGTGGTATCCACCCAAAACTCAAGGGACACGTCCGAGTGAGAGTTTGTGCTCTTCTATGGGCAATTTGAAACTGTCGAAATGATTGCATTTTTAACAGATCATCTGTACAAGAAAAATTGCTGGTTATCTCTAAGGCTACGGCAACAATCTGTATGTGGCCATTAGTGCAGCATGTGGATGACCAAGAGCATATGTCCTTTGGGTACAACCATCTGGAGATGGTCGCAACGCAATTATTCAACTAGTTTGGTTGGCGTGCCAATAATAGATTATGGGTCTGAATCATGTAACCTCATCACTTATCAGTTGTGATCTTTTTTTCCCATCTTATCTAATAGTTATGTGCTTTGAATTGTGATTTAATAAAATGGTTGTGTGCATTACGATGGGCAGAGCTGGGGGTATCCCCTTTCAGAAGAAAAAAAAGTTATGCAATCAGCGACCGCCGCCTAGCTACACGCACCACAACTTGTCAGTTAGAGCATGTCCCTTTTGATTAAGCAATCTACCGGGGCTTCATGCCAGGAGGTATCCGCATGGTTACGTCTTTGCTTAACATTTGCAAAAAAGGGGACCGGCTGTAGCACATGGTAAGTTGACTGATTTTTCTTTTAGAGTCAGTCGATTCACTACAAATCGCATTAGTCGATTTGCTCGCATGTCTGCATACTTCCTACTCGATCGGTCGTACTAGCTGCTCACTTCTTTTTTGACTTCAACGCCCAACTGTAGCACATGGTGTGCAATGGACATTGAAATTCATGCATAGGGCTGGTACTTCTTTCATGTGTAGATCAGCAAGAGCTCCGTAATTTTTATGTGTACTTGAATCCCACACTACGTATGAATTTGACTTACTTCAACATACTAGTTCACTTTGCACATGACAATTTGAACAGAGGAAAAATAAAGAATTGCAAACTTCTTGGTAAGCAAAAATGAATCATTGGAGTGAATTAACCCTAAATTAAACAAACATACATTTAAACCGAAATTAATATTATGCAACTATGGGTAAATAATATAAAATAAAAACTTCTACTTTCTCTGGACTTCTCATTCCCCTACACTAATATACTAAAAAATAATATAAAAAATGAAGTTTTCTATAAAAGAATGAATTTGTGGCATAAGTACTACCCTTTAAGAAAATGAAAATATGTGCAAAAATAAAAAGATTACACACAATATACACAAAGTGCGCTTTTTTAAATATGCAAGAATAAACATATGATAACGTAATTTTTGCAAATAATAAATTTCCTACAAAAGGAATTAATTAGTGGCATTTGTAATACCCTTGTAGAAGAAAATAAACTAAGCTAAACTAAAAAAAATTTATAAGGAAGAATAAATTAGTGGCATAGGTATTATCCTTTAATAAGAAAAATAACACACACACACACACAACTTTACACTGAAATCTCTTTTTTAATATGCAAAAATTAATCATATAATAAAGCAATTTTGGCATATATTATATAGTATTTGTGTGCATACATTTACACTCACCCAACATGCCAAAAATACCCACAAAAGAAAAGAAAAAAAATCAAGTAATAAAGAAATATGAAAATAAAAGCAAAAGGAGATAAAAACTGAAAAAAAAACAGAAAAAACAAATGAAGGAAAGGGATTAGCTGGGTCGCACCTGGTAATGGGCTTTGTTTATTAACACAATCCAAGCACCTCATAGAACAAACCAGGGAAACAAAATAAGAATCGCAAAGCAAGATCAACGGCACACAAAATCGACTGAAGAAAGTAGTGGCTGCACCCACCTTCCGTGCACCCATGGTGCACCCACGTAAGAAGACATAGCAAAAAATTATGAAACTTTGTGGGAATGATAATCAACAAATGTTATGGGGGCGTGCAAAGTTTTGTGGTCAAATAAAATTCGAGGAGTCCTCTATAAAAAAGTCTTTTTTATAGAGAGCTCCTCGAATGTTATTTGAGCATCAAGTTTTGCAAACGCCCATAACATTTGTTGATAATCATTCGCACAAAGTTTCAGAATGTTATAAAATGTTTTGATACATTTTCTTGCGTGGGTGCACCGAGCCTGCGTGTAGAAAACTACTCTCGATCGACTGACCCGCAATAAAATTTCATGCCACTTACATACAGCTAAATGGCAATAAAAGGGTCTCCTTTGCTTAAACCAGCAGCTGGGTCATCATTAGGCATTCCAGGCTTGTCGTTAGATGATCCTTTCGGATACGACTATGCATGATCGTGAGCCTTAACCTCGCGGTCCTCGCCAGCCAGTGCGAGACAATGTTTGTTCGTTTGCTTATGGACAAAAGAGTACGCGTGATTGCACCTGTCGTGGAAAACTAATAGAGCATGCGACGTGCTCCGTATATAAAGCATCAGAACACGGCTTGTATCCATCCATCTCACACGGCGGCTTCCCGATCTTAGTAATCTGGGACCAAAAGAGGAAGCAGCCAACGAGAGCGAGACATCAACTGAAACATCAGCGAGAGAAATGAAGACGGGCGTGATCATCTTGTCCGTCGTGGTAGCGGTTTTTGGGGTGGCAAGCGCTGTGCTGGGGTTGATCGCCGAGGGCGCCAAGCTCACGGTAAGTACATTAGTAGTCTCGTAATCTAAGTACTCCCTCGGTTCGAAATTACTTGTCTCGAAAATAGATGTATCTAAAACTAAAATACGTCTAGATACATCCATTTCTACGACAAGTAATTCTGAACGGAGAGAGTAGTACGTAGTAGTATGCATCTGAAGAAAACTAAAACGGACCGGCGACGCTTGTGGCGCGCAGCCGAATGACATCAAGATATCCAGAAACGAGTGCGTGTACCCTGACAACCCGGCATACGCACTGGGGCTAGTGGCGGCCCTCCTGCTGCTGGTGGCCCAGATCACCGCCTCCGCCGTCGGCGGCTGCTGCGGCTGCTGCAAGCCTCGGGGCGCCGGCTTCTCCGGGTCCAAGCGTTCCAGGTCCAAGAGGGTCATTGGCCTTGGCGCCCTCCTCTGCCTCGTCTCATGGTGAGCTTCCGTGCTCATAGTCCATACATGATGCATGTGTGGCACAGTGGAAGCCACTGGTACGCATGTCGAGGGTTCGTTCGATCGATGGAGGTGACGACGATCAAATCAACGGGTGATGAATATGTTGTGTATGTGCGTGCAGGATAGCAGCGTTGATCGCGGAGTGGTTCTTCTTGCAAGGTGCGTTCGGGAATGCCCCCATGACCCGCAGAACTCCACAGGGCCAGGGATGTACCTACCTCAAGGACGGCGTCTTCAGGATGGGCGCCATTCTGAGCATCCTCGCCACCGTGCTCGGGATCATATCTTACATCGTGCTTTACGTGGCGATGGCGGCGGCGGCGGGTGCTGGTACTACCGCTACCCTGGGCGCCGTGGCGGGGCCGTCGTCGGCGGGCGAGACCAAGCACGACGGCATCGCGATCGGCCAGCCTGCTGTCGCTCAACAGCAGTCGCAAGCGGTGTAGAAGGCGTACTCTTGCTTCTACCGTCTCCTTTCCGATGTACTCTTGGTTTAGTGTTGTCTTGCTTCCGTCACAACTGCCATGTCTTCCGGTTGTGGTAATTGATTCCGATTCGTGTCATTTCTGTTCCAGAGAGCTTTTGTTGTGCAAGTTTGGCGTGTTTGAGCTTTCAGATTGTGCAATGAGCGGTACCAACTCCACCATTTTAATTTATTTACTCGTGTTCGCCGTTCTTCGGTCATTTGATTCTTTTTTTGGTACAGTCGATTTTTTTATCATTTTTGCTAAATATCATGTGCCTGAAATTTGTCGTGACCCCAGTCACTTTAGGCCGAAGGCAAGGACGATGTGAGGAGCGCCGGCCACGGCGAGGCCAAGTCGTGTATGAGTGGGAACCGGCAGGAGCTAGCCCGTAACGTAACCAGGGGTGGAGGGCGGGAGGGGTGGGGTGGGGTGGGGTGGCGGAGTTGTTCATCTGGGCGCGACTTAGAGGAATAGCAGGGGCGATGTCAGCACGACGGCGGGGAGAGGGCGGGGCGGCGAGGTGGCACACGGTAGCGCCCGCCAGCCGCGGGTAATAGGATGGTTGGGTCTGATTGCGCAAGGGCTGCTGGATTGGATCATGCGTTGAGGAAGATAGTGGGAGGAGGAAGACGACCTTCGAACTGTTCGGGTAGGATTGAATGTGACTGATGCGAACTGTTTTTTAGGCACCTGAAGTATCGGCGCTCTCTTTTTTTTTGGCGGGCAACTAAGTCGAATTCATGGATGTGGGTTTGTTCGTATCATGATTCGTGCGTGGGGAGGTTTGAACGTTCTTTTTTTAGTTTAATTTTCTAAGATTGATGGGCTGCTTTCATAGTTTCTTTTTAAACGCTTCAATTTGGATTGTTGGTTTTTAGGTTATTGTCAGTAGCACTATACTAGTGTGGATTGGTGTCGTTTCTGCTTCGCTTCCTCAGTTCTTCTCCCCTCTTGTTTCTCAGGTGGGTCAAGTTCTAGGGTTTAGGTTTCTTTTCCCCCTATAACAAGTTTTTCAATGGTGGTTTTGTTCATGCTTTGATGCAATCCTCGTGGTATTTGTGTTGATTTCCCTGTGTTGTCGGTCTTGTATTTGGTCGTTGATTCAGCCCGCGCACAAAGGCAGATGACGATTTTGTGTTTTCCCTATTGATTTTTCTAGAATGGATGTAACCTTAGATCCTTCTAAAATAGAAAATTTGGGTGTCAAATCCTTAGCTACCCCCGCCATTTTTATACAAGGCCACTTCACTTTTTATGTCTAATTTTGACCATTAATTTTACCAACAAAATTTGAGTTATCTCCCACAAAAAACATGCCAATGGATGCACTTTTCGATGGTATATTTTGTTATGACATATAAGTATATAACCCATATTTTGTTGACCAATATGATAAGTCCAAGTTTGACACAAAAACAAAGTGCCCTTGTATACAAAACGAAGGGAGTAGTTAAGATTATTCAGGTTCTCTTTTGTGGTGAACTGATTAAATGCCCCCCCCCCCCTTGTTGGGAGTTAACTCAAATGCCAATTTGTTCACCAGTTGTTTCTGCACCCCCCCCCTTCAT
>NC_041380.1:479053413-479174183 GCF_002162155.2 Triticum dicoccoides
TCAAATCCTCATTTAGTTACTTTATAGTTAAGATTATTTAAGTTTTTGTGATGATATTATTAAAGTAGATGATGTCTCTGTTTTATATCATGGGTTTTTGCCGATTTTCGCTCATACTTCATCCCACATTTGTTTAAAACGTATAAATCTAGGTTAGGTGCTTTGATTGCAGGATCATATGTATTTGGAGGAAGTTAACACCATGTTTGATGTTCGGGATCGTTGCAGAAATTTAAAATTTTCTACGCATCACCAAGATCAATCTATGGAGAAACTAGCAACGAGAGAGAGGGGAGTGCATCTTCATACCCTTGAAGATCGCGGCACGGAAGCGTTACAAGAACGCGGATGAGGGAGTCGTACTCGTGGCGATTCGGATCGCGGTTGATTCCGATCCAAGCGCCGAACAACGGCGCCTCCGCGTTCAACACACGTGCAAGCCGATGACGTCTCCTACACCTTGATCCAGCAAGGAGAGAGGGAGAGGTTGGGGAAGACTCCGTCCAGCAGCAGCACGACGACGTGGTAGTGTTGGAGCAGCGTGGTACTCCGGCAGGGCTTCGCCAAGCGTCGCGGGAGGAGGAGGAGGTGTTGGAGAGGGGGAGGGCTGCGCCTTGGATGTGGTGCGGCTGCCCTCCCACCTCCCCTCTATTCATAGGAGCAAGGGAGAGGGGGCCGGCACCCTCTAGATGGATCTAGAGGGGGGGGGGCGGCGGCCAAGGGGGAAGGCTTTGCCCCCCAAGCCAAGGGGGGCGCCCCCTTTAGGGTTCCCCAAAACCCAAGGCGCATGGGCCCTAGGGAGTTTGGCGCCCAGCCCACCTATGGGCTGGTTCCCCCTCCATATTCAGCCCATAGGGCCCTCTGGGGCAGGTGGACCCTCCCGGTGGACCCCCGGAACCCTTTCGCTAGTCCCGGTACAATACCGATAAACCCCCGAACAGTTCTAGCGACCGAATAAGGACTTCCCATGTATAAATCTTTGTCTCCGGACCATTCTAGAACTCCTCGTTACGTCCAGGATCTCATCCGGGACTCCGAACAACATTCAGTAACCACGTACAAACTTTCCCTATAACCCTAGCGTCATCGAATCTTAAGTGTGTAGACCCTACGGGTTCGGGAATCATGCAGACATGACCGAGACATCTCTCCAGCCAATAACCAACAGCGGGATCTGGATACCCATGTTGGCTCCCACATGTTCCATGATGATCTCATCGGATGAATCACGATGTCGAGGATTCAATCAATCCCGTATACAATTCCCTTTGTCTACCGGTATAGCACTTGCCCGAGATTCGATCGTCGGTATACCGATACCTTGTTCAATCTCGTTACGGCAAGTCTCTTTACTAGTTCCGTAACACATCATCCCGTGACCAACCCCTTAGTCACATTGAGCTCATTACGATGATGTCTTATCGAGTGGGCCCAGAGATACCTCTCCGTCATACGGAGTAACAAATCCCAGTCTCGATTCGTGCCAACCCAACAGATACTTTCGGAGATACCCGTAGTGCACCTTTATAGCCACCCAGTTACGTTGTGACGTTTGGCACACCCAAAGCATTCCCACGGTATCCGGGAGTTGCACAATCTCATGGTCTAAGGAAAAGATACTTGACATTAGAAAAGCTTTAGCAAACGAACTACACGATCTTGTGCTATGCTTAGGATTGGGTCTTGTCCATCACATCATTCTCCTAATGATGTGATCCCGTTATCAATGACATCCAATGTCCATGGTCAGGAAACCGTAACCATCTATTGATCAACGAGCTAGTCAACTAGACGCTCACTAGGGACATGTTGTGGTCTATGTATTCATACATGTATTACGATTTCCTGATAACACAATTATAGCATGAACAATAGACAATTATCATGAATAAGGAAATATAATGATAACCATTTTATTATTGACTCTAGGGCATATTTCCAACAGTCTCCCACTTGCACTAGAGTCAATAATTGTAACACCCCGGATGTGATTTACCCAATATGTACTCCAACTCTTGCGTTTTCGGCCTTAAGTTATTTTATTTTCTCGGGTTCGGGTTTTTGTCTCCGGGTGTTATTATCGTTTTCATGCTTCTCATATCATGTCATCATGTGCATTGCATTTGCATATGTGTTTGTCTCATGCATTCGAGCATTTTCCCCGTTGTCCGTTTTGCATTCCGGCGCTTCATTCTCCTCCGGTGGTCATTTCTACCTTTATTTAATGTGTGGGGATTAAACATTTCTGGATTGGACCGAGACTTGCCGAGCGGCCTTGGTTTACTACCGGTAGACCGCCTGTCAAGTTTCGTATCATTTGGACTTCGTTTGATACTCCAACGGTTAACCGAGGGACCGAAAAGGCCTCGTGTGTGTTGCAGCCCAACACCCCTCCAATTTGGCCCAAAACCCACCAAAACCCTCTCCATCATCTAGAGCATTCGATCACGATCGCGTGGCCGAAAACCGCACCTCATTTGGACTCTCCTAGCTCCCTCTATGTCTATATAAAGACCCCCATTCCAAATCCCGGGTCTCCTCCCCCGAAACCCTAAAAATCCCAGATCCGCCGCCGCTAGACACGTCCGGACGGCGCCGGACACGTCCGCCCAGTCCCGTTGCCGCCACGTGGCGCGCTGTCATTCGCCGCCGCCTCCGCGCCCCATATCGCCGCGCCAAGCCCGCCGGCCTCGGGGCCCGCACCGCGCCCGTCGCCCCGCCGCCGATCTGGAGCTCCGCGCCACCATCTTCCTCCGAGCCGACCGCCGCCCCGGGTCGCCGCGGCCGCCCACCGCCCCACATCGCCGACTCCGACGGCCGAGCCACCTCGCCGCTCCGCCACCGGGCCGCCCCTCGCCGCTCCTCCGCGTCGACATCCTCCTCCTCCTGGCCGGCGAGCCCCTCCTCCGCGCCAAGTTCGACTCCGGCGAGCTTCATCTCCGGCGAGGACGAACCTCGAACCGCGTGCCCCGGATCTGGATCTGAGATCCCGTTTGGGTTGACTTTTGCCCCGAAACCCTAATTTATTTGCTCCTATTCAATGCATCGTAACTCCTCATATGTAGCTCCGTTTTGGGCATATATCATATCAAAATGTTCGTCTCAGAGAGTACATCATTTCATCTCATTGCATCATTTTCATTTGAGTTCATCTTGATGCCCGAAATGCTGTTAGAAGAGTGCTACTTGAGATAATTGTCAGATCTGCTGCTCCATTTAGATATTTGTCATTTTTGCCATGATTGTTGTGTGCATGATATGCCCATGAGCTCTACCTATGTTTTGTTAGGGGTTTTGCCATCTTTCCAGAGGTGCAACCCATGTATTTTTGTGATGTGTGTGGTGACTAGCATGAGCTTGCAAAGTGAGGCATTTGTTAATGCTGATTTCAGGGACTTAGCATTTCCACTAAGTCCTTGAGCTGTTTATCTTATATGGCCATATGTTCTTGTTGTTTCCTATTGATCCGTGCCTCTTTTGAGGATGATCAGTAAGGATGTTTTGTGAATCTTATAGTGCTCTATCCATCCATGTCTTTGTTTGCAATTATGGAGCACCCTAGCTTGAGTCAATCGAGCTCTACTTTTGTTATTTCGTGAATCTGGGCAGATTGTCTACTTGTTAGCGATTTTGCCGATGATGTTGTAGTTGATCCGTGCATGCTATGGTATTGTTCTTGCCATGTCTAGCTTGCATTTTGTGTATTCTTGATGGGTGTATGCTTAGATTGTCATGACATGCTCTGTAGTGAGTGCATCGAGCTTGTAAACATGCCTACTTGATATCTGTTTTTAGCATGCTCCAGTTTTCACTAAGTCTGAAAACTGATTATGTTTTTGCCATGTTCACATGCTTGCAATTGTATTTTCTGATCCCTTTTGGCTCAAGGTCACTACGGGACTTTTGTTAAGCTCTTTGAGTAGCTCCATTCCATGCTTTACTTTGCCATGTTCAGATCCTGTAGCATTTTGTTTTCATGCTCCGAAGAGTGCTATCTGATCTGAAATTCCAGACAAGTGTTAATTTCACTAAGTCTGAAATATGTTTGTCAAATGCATTTTTGCCATGCATGTTTGAACCTGTTAATGGATGAATTGGCCGTAGCTCAGCACTAGACTTTTGTTAAGTATCATGAATGGATTCCTTTCATATATTTTGATGTCATGTTTGTGTGCTGTAGCATGTTCATCTTATTGCATTTAGATGGCTACTTGTTGTAAATCGCAGAACGTGGTCATATTTGAATTGCTTGCCATTTCCAAACCGTAACTCCGATTCCGGCGTTCTTTATATCGTTTTCAAGCAATTTCATATCATCTTTCCAGTGGCACACTTGGATTTCGAAGTTGAGGCCAGGTTCATGCATTCCCAGTCACATCTTGCATATGCATCCCGCATCGCATCCCGCATAGCATACCATCTTTGCATCATATTGTTTGAGCTTTGCACGTGGTTGATTGTGTTCCGTTTGCTTGTTTGTCTTGTTTGGGTAGAGCCGGGAGACGAGTTCGCTAACGAGGAGCCCGTTGAGTTTGCTTTCGAGGATCCAGTCATGTTTGACAACTTTGCAGGCAAGATGATCATACCCACGAAATCACTACTATCTTTGCTTTGCTAGATGCTCGCTCTTTTGCTATGCCTATGCTATGATGCCTACCACTTGCTTTCAAGCCTCCCAAATTTCCATGCCAAACCTCTAAACCACCATGTCCTAGCAAACCGTTGATTGGCTATGTTACCGCTTTGCTCAGCCCCTCTTATAGCGTTTGCTAGTTGCAGGTGAAGATTGGAGACCGTTCCTTGTTGGAACATTATTTACTTGTTGGGATATCATTATATTGTCATGTTATCTTTATGAATCTATATACTTGGTAAAGGGTGGAAGGCTCGGCCTCTCTCCTAGCGTTTTGTTCCACTCTTGCCGCCCTAGTTTCCGTCATATCGGTGTTATGTTCCCGGATTTTGCGTTCCTTACGCGGTTGGGTGATAATGGGAACCCCTTGATAGTTCGCCTTGATTAAAGCTTTTCTAGCAATGCCCAACCTTGGTTTTACCATTTGCCACCTAGCCCTTTTTCCCTTGGGTTTCCGGAGCCCGAGGGTCATCTTATTTTAAACCCCCCGGGCCAGTGCTCCTCTGAGTGTTGGTCCACCTCGTCAGCCGCCGGTGGCCACCAGGGGCAACGCTGGGCTGGCCTACCGAAAGTTTGGACAATCTGAGTGTGCCCTGAGAACGAGATATGTGCAGCTCCTATCAGGATTTGTCGGCACATTCGGGCGGTGTTGCTGGATTAGTTTTAACCTGTCGAAGTGTCTTGAAGAACCGAGGTACCGAGTCTGATCGGAATGTCTCGGGAGGAGGTCTATTCCTTCGTTGACCGTGAGAGCTTGTCATGGGGTAAGTTGGGACTCCCCTACAAGGATTTGAACTTTTGAAAGCCGTGCCCGCGGTTATGGGCAGATGGGAATTTGTTAATGTTCGGTTGTAGATAACTTGAACCTTAACTTAATTAAAATGAATCAACAGTGTGAGTTACCGTGATGGTCTCTTCTTGGCGGAGTCTGGAAGCGAACACGGTGTTGGAGTAATGCTTGCGCAAGGTGTTCTCTAGTTTCTCGTTCGCGCTTTGCCCTCTCTTCTTGCTCTCTTTTGCGAACAGGATAGCCACCATATATGCTAGTCGCTTGCTGCAGCTCCACATATTTTTACCTAGCCTTACCTTTAAGCTTAAATAGACTTGATCGCGAGGGTGCGAGATTGCTGAGTCTCTGTGGCTCACAGATTACTTCCAAACCAGTTGCAGGGCCTGATGATTCCGCTCCAGGTGACGTGCTTGAGCTCAAGTGGAAGTTCGACGAGGACTCTCAACGATACTACGTGTCTTTCCCTGATGATCAGTAGTGGTGCCCAGTTGGGGTGATCGGGACCGTGTCGCATGTTGGGTTATCTTTTATTTTGGCGCCGTAGTCGGGCCATGAGTGTTTGGATGATGTAATGTTATTCATGTACTTTGATTGATGTGGCCAGTGTAAGCCAACTATGTTATCTCCCCTTTTATTATCTATATTACATGGGATGTTGTGAAGATTGCCTAACTTGCGACATATGCCTTCAATGCGATTATGTCTCTAAGTCGTGCCTCGACACGTGGGAGCTATAGTCGCATCGAGGGTGTTACAAGTTGGTAATCAGAGCCTTCCCCGACCTTAGGAGCCCCATTGCTTGATCGTTTTAGCAGCCGAGTTGTGTCTAGAAAAATGTTTTGAGTCATTTAGGAATTATATATCGGAGAGTTTAGGAATTCTTTTTACTTCCCAGTCTCCTCATTGCTCTGGTAAGGCATCCTGACGTAGAGTTTTGACTCTTCTCTTCTCAAATTTCACTAATAAATTTTTAGGATCACGCGGGTATCTTGGAATCATTCCGATGGTTTTATGACGAGAACATTGTCTTGGTGCCTCCTGTCAGGGGTTTTGTGGAAGTGTCCTGGGGAGTTGAGCTCCGAGGTGTTGTCGTCATAATTTTATCGTTGCAGTTCTGGAATACCTGAGTTTAGTACGCCGACATCGAAAATCTCTTTTATGCAGTTCGTTGGTGAGATAACCTCAACGCCACCCAGTAATGGGGCGGGAGTTCGGGAGTATCGCCATAACTTGTATAACGGATGCTTTTCGAAGGTTGAGGTAGATGGTTTCCGAAGTTTTTCTCGGTTATGTGTTGAAGGATGGATACAACTAGATGTAGGATTTGCTAGATTTGGGTGAGATATTATGCTTCCCCTTTATCCCCAACACCTGATTGCATAACCGGAAAGGTTCGGGAGTTCCATAGGTGGGAATTCTTGTAGCTCTAGTTCTTCTTCCACGGATATTTGGTTTGAGATTGGGATTTCTTACCGAGTATTCATTCTTGATCCGTACCTTGTTGATTTATTTCTCTACCTAAATTCTAAGTGGCTCCTCAATTTGTGGATATGTGACCATTTCAAGAGGAATACATTCGTTCATTTTGTTCGGATGGGAAGACTTTATGTTGCAGTTTTCATTCCGTTGGATTCAGCTTCATTTTATCTGTCAATGTGCTAACGGTGGTCAACCTCTTCAGGATGGCTCCCGCTAAGAGCACCAATCAGAATCAGAATCAAGATCCGCCACCACCTCCACCTCCTCCGGAGGCATGGCAAGCTGTGATGGCCGCAACCAATGCAAACACACAGTTGATCATGCAAATTCTTCAAGAGCGCAATCAAGGCAACCAAGGTAACCAAGGCAACAATCAGAATCACTTTGCTACACTCAACCAGTTCCTTGCTAACGGGCTAAAGACTTTCAGTAATTGTGTTGAGGCAACTGATGCTGACGATTGGCTCGTGGATCTGTGCAAGCATTTCGAGTGCAGTAATGTCAGGCCTGAGGACTTTGTCAAGTTCGCATCCTTCCAACTCAAAGATCAAGCTGTAGAATGGCTCCAGCAGTACAAGGACTCCAGAGGTGGACGTGTGATCACTTGGGATGAATTCCGTCAAGATTTCAGAGCTCATCATATTCCTCAGAGCGTGGTTGAAAGCAAGCGTGAGGAATTCCGCAACCTGAAGCAAGGCTCTTTGTCTGTCTATGACTACAACAAGTTGTTTCAGAAGCTCGCCCGCTTTGCCAAGCAGGACGTCCCTGATGAGAAGAGCATGATATACCAGTTCAGGGGTGATCTCAGAGAAGAAATTCAGCTAGCTCTTGTTCTCTTTGAGCCCTTGAGATACGATGAGTTCTACAACATGGCTTTGAAGCAAGAGGCCGCTCAACTGAGGTGTGATGCTTCCAAGAAGCGAGTCAGAGACACTACTCCTTCTTCCTCTACTCAAGTGGCCAAGCAGCAGAAGTATTGGCTTCCTCCTCCTCCGTTTCATCAGTCGTATCAGCAGAAGAGCAAAGGTGGCAGTGGGTCTTCCCACCCACCCAACCCTGGCTTTCAGAACAAGACTTCGTCTCAAGCTCCAAGACCGAGTGCTCCGTATCACCGTCCGCTTTCAGAGGTCACGTGCAACAAGTGCCAACAGAAGGGTCACTATGCCAACAAATGCTTGAATCAGAGGCGTCTCCCTCCTCCTCCTCCTCCTGTGAGATCGACAAGTACAGCTGTGGTCAAGCATAACCCCAAGTACGCCAAGGTCAATATGGTGAACGCAGCTCAGGCAGAGGACTCGTTAGATGTCATCATGGGTAACCTTCCTGTTAACGATGTTCCTGCAAAAGTTCTTTTTGACACTGGTGCATCGCATTGTTTCATCTTGAAACCTTTTGCATCTAAGCATGAGTTGTTTTCCCAAGTTATGCATACACCGTTAGCAGTTGTCTCTCCGGGTAGATGTTTGCTCGCTAACCATGAGATTCCGGATATTTCTATTATGATGGGTGATTTCAAGTTTCTGGCTTCTCCAATGGTTCTTGGTAACTTGGATATTGATCTTATTCTCGGGATGGATTGGCTATCTAAGCACAAGGCTCATTCTCTGCCTGATTGTGCAGCCAGGCAGATTCAATTGACTCATTCGTCTGAGGATGTAATTATCTTTGCCGCTCGGGATAATACTATCCGTCTGTTTTCTCTCAATGAGAAGGGTGAACTGGATGCTATGTCGCAAATTCCAGTCGTTTGCAAATATCAAGACGTCTTTCCAGAAGAGCTTCCAGGAATGCCTCCGCACCGGCCAGTTGAATTTGTTATCGATTTTGAGCCTGGCACGGAACCTGTGTGCAAGCGTCCTTACAAGCTCGGACCTGAAGAGTTGAAGGAGCTGAAGAAGCAACTCAATGTTCAAGAGAGAATGGGCCTCATCCGACCTAGTTCTTCTCCGTGGGGTTGTGGTGTTCTTTTTGTGAAGAAGAAGGATGGAACGGACCAACTTTGTGTTGAATACCGTCCATTGAACAAGAAGACCATCAAGAACAAATACCCACTTCCCAACATCAACGAGCTGTTCGAACAACTCAAAGGTGCCCAAGTATTCTCCAAGCTTGATCTGCGTATGGGTTATCATCAGATTCGAATCCGTGAACAAGATATTCCCAAGACGGCTTTTAGGACAAGCTATGGTTCATATGAATACACTGTCATGTCTTTTGGCCTCGTCAACGCTCCTCCGACTTTCTCTCGCATGATGAACTTCATCTTCAACGCCTACACCAATGACTTCGTTTTGGTCTATCTCAACGACATTCTGGTTTTCTCGAAGAACAAGGAAGATCATGCCAAGCACTTGCGTTTGGTACTCGATAAGTTGAGGGAACATCAGTTCTACGCCAAGTTCTCCAAGTGCGAATTTTGGCTTGATGAGATTCTTTATCTTGGTCATATCATCTCTGCCAAGGGCATTGTGGTGAATCCTGAGAAGGTGTCTGCAATTGTGAATTGGGAACCTCCTCAGAACATGAAGCAACTCCGTAGCTTCCTCGGTCTCGCAAGTTATTGCCGAAGATTCGTTGAAAACTTTTCTAAGATCGCGAAGCCTCTCTCAAATCTTCTCTAGAAGCACGTCAAGTACGTTTGGTCTCCGGAGTGTGACATTGGTTTCAACACTTTGAAAGAGAAATTGGTCACCGCTCCAGTTCTGACTCCGCCTGATGAATCCAAATCGTACGAGGTCTTTTGTGATGCCTCTCTCCAAGGTGTTGGCGCAATATTGATGCAAGAGAAGAAAGTTGTGGCTTATACCTCTCGCCAGTTGAAGCCCAACGAAAAGAACTACCACACTCATGATCTCGAGTTGGCGGTAGTTGTGCATGCTCTTTTGACTTGGAGACATCTCTTGTTGGGAAGAAAAGTGGACATCTTCACTGACCACAAGAGTCTCAAGTACATCTTCACTCAGCCTAATCTCAACCTCAGGCAAACTCGATGGGTCGAAATGATTCAAGAGCATAATCCAAGTATCGAGTATACTCCAGGCAAGGCCAATGTGATTGCTGACGCATTGAGCAGGAAGGCTTATTGCAACAGTCTGATTCTCAAGCCTTATCAACCCAAGCTTTGTGAAGCTTTCCGCAAACTTAATCTGCAAGTTGTTCCTCAAGGTTTCCTCGCCAACCTTCAAGTCTCTCCTACCTTGGAAGACCAGATTCGCCAAGCCCAGCTTCTGGATGCTATGGTGAAAAAGGTGAAGATTGGGATTGCCAAGAGTCAACCCAAGTACAAGTGCTACCGCCTTGATGACAAGGATACTCTCTTCTTCGAGGATCGTATTGTTGTGCCCAAAGGTGACCTCCGTAAAGTGATCATGAACGAGGCTCACAATTCTCTCCTCTCCATCCACCCTGGGAGCACGAAGATGTATCAGGACCTCAAGCAGGCTTATTGGTGGACTCGAATGAAGCGCGAGATTGCTCAATTCATGAATGAGTGTGATGTCTGCAGAAGAGTGAAGGCAGAACACCAAAGGCCAGCGGGTCTCCTCCAACCTCTTGCCATTCCAGAATGGAAGTTCAACCACATTAAGATGGACTTCGTGACTGGGTTTCCAAAGTCCAAGCGTGGCAATGATGCTATATTCGTTGTCATCGACAAACTCACCAAAGTGGCTCACTTTCTGCCTATAAAAGAGTCAATCACTGCAGCTCAATTGGCGGAACTCTACACCTCTCAAATTGTCTCTCTACACGGTATCCCACAAGTGATCTCTTCAGACCGTGGCAGCATCTTTACCTCCAAGTTTTGGGATTCTTTCTAGAAGGCCATGGGCACCAACATCCACTTCAGCACAGCTTTCCATCCTCAAAATAGCGGTCAAGTCGAGCGTGTCAACCAGATTCTTAAAGATATGCTCAGGGCTTATGTGATCTCCTTCGGCATGAAGTGGGAGGATTGTCTTCCTTATACTGAATTCTCCTACAACAACAGTTTTCAAGCAAGTTCGGGCAAGGCCCCATTTGAAATTCTCTATGGCAGGAAGTGTCGTACCCCTCTCAACTGGTCCGAAACCGGTGAACGTCAGCTTCTCGGAAATGACTTAATCACAGAGGCAAAGGAAATGTGCAAAGTCATTCGAGATAACCTCAAAGCAGCCCAATCCCGTCAGAAGAGCTACTATGATAGTAAGCACCGTGATTTGGCTTTCGAGATCGGGGATCATGTTTACCTCCACGTCTCTCCAATGAAAGGTACTCATCGCTTCGGTATCAAAGGGAAGCTTGCCCCAGATACGTGGGACCTTTCAAGATTGTTAGCAAGAGAGGCGATCTTGCCTATCAACTCGAGCTTCCTTCAAACTTTGCAAATGTTCATGACGTGTTCCATGTCTCTCAGCTTCGAAAGTGCTTCAAGACTCCGGACCGCACCGTCAACTTCGAGTACATTGAGCTCCAAGAAGATCTCTCATATCGTGAGCACCCCGTGGCTATTCTTGAAGAGACTGAACGCAAGACTCGCAACAAGTCAATCAAATTCCTCAAAGTCAAGTGGTCACACCATTCCGACCGTGAAGCTACCTGGGAACGCGAGGATCACCTCCGTTCTGAATACCCGGCATTCTTTCAGTCCTAGATCTCGGGACGAGATCCTTTCGTAGTGGTGGAGTGTTGTAACACCCCGGATGTGATTTACCCAATATGTACTCCAACTCTTGCGTTTCCGGCCTTAAGTTATTTTATTTTCTCGGGTTCGGGTTTTTGTCTCCATGTGTTATTATCGTTGTCATGCATCTCATATCATGTCATCATGTGCATTGCATTTGCATACGTGTTCGTCTATTCGAGCATTTTCCCCGTTGTCCATTTTGCATTTCGATGCTTCGTTCTCCTCTGGTGGTCATTTCTACCTTTCTTTCGTGTGTGGGATTAAACATTTTCGGATTGGACCGAGACTTGCCGAGCGGCCTTGGTTTACTACCGGTAGACTGCCTGTCAAGTTTCATATCATTCGGACTTCGTTTGATACTCCAACGGTTAACCGAGGGACCGAAAAGGCCTCGTTTGTGTTGCAGCCCAACACCCCTCCAATTTGGCCAAAAACCCACCAAAACCCTCTCCATCATCTAGAGCATTCGATCACGATCGCCTGGCCGAAAACCGCACCTCATTTGGACTCTCCTAGCTTGCTCTATGTCTATATAAAGACCCCCATTCCAAATCCCGGGTCTTCTCCCCCGAAACCCTAAAAATCTTAGATCCGCCGCCGTCGGACACGTCCGGACGGCGCCGGACACGTCCGCCTGGTGGCGCGCTGTCATTCGCCGCTGCCTCCGTGCCCCACATCGCCGCGCCAGGCCCGCCGGGGCCCGAGGCCGGTCCCCGCGGCCCGCACCGCGCCCGTCGCCCCGCCGCCGATCCGGAGCTCCCCGCCGCCATCTTCCTCCGAGCCGGCCGCCACCCCGGGTTGCCGCGGACACCCGCCGCCCCACATCGCCGACTCCGGCGGCCGAGCCACCTCACCGCGACGCCGCCGGCCGCCGCGCCGCCACCGGGCCGCCCCTCGCCGCTCCTCCGCGCCGATGTCCTCCTCCTCCCGGCCGGCGAGCCCCTCCTCCGCGCCGAGTTCGACTCCGGCAAGCTTCATCTCCGGCGAGGACGAACCTTGAACCGCGTGCCCCGGATCTGGATCTGAGATCCCGTTTGGGTTGACTTTTGCCCCGAAACCCTAATTTATTTGCCCATGTTCATCGCATCGTAACTCCTCATCCGTAGCTCTGTTTTGGGTATATAGCATATCAAAATGTTTGCCTCAGAGAGTACATCATTTCATCTCATTGCATCATTTTCATATGAGTTCATCTTGATGCCCGAAATGCTATTAGAAGAGTGCTACTTGAGATAATTGTCAGATCTGCTGCTGCATTTAGATATTTGTCATTTTTGCCATGATTGTTGTGTGCATGATATGCCCATGAGCTCTACCTATGTTTTGTTAGGGGTTTTTCCATCTTTCCAGAGGTGCAACCCATGTATTTTTGTGATGTGTGTGGTGACTAGCACGAGCTTGCAAAGTGAGGCATTTGTTAATGCTAATTTCAGGGACTTAGCATTTCCACTAAGACCTTCAGTTGTTTATCTCATATGGCCATATGTTCTTGTTGTTTCCTAGTGATCCGTGCCTCTTTTGAGGATGATCGGTGAGGATGTTTTGTGAATCTTGTAGTGCTCTATCCATCCATGTCTTTGTTTGCAATTATGGAGTACCCTAGCTTGAGTCAATCGAGCTCTACTTTTGTCATTTCGTGAATCTAGGCAGATTGTCTACTTGTTAGTGATTTTGCCGATGATGTTGTAGTTGATCCGTGCATGCTATGGTATTGTTCTTGCCATGTCTAGCTTGCATTTTGTGTATTCTTGATGGGTGTATGCTTAGATTGTCATAACATGCTCTGTAGTGAGTGCATCGAGCTCGTAAACATGCCTACTTGATATCTGTTTTCAGCATGCTCCAGTTTTCACTAAGTCTGAAAACTGATTATGTTTTTGCCATGTTCACATGCTTGCAATTGTATTTTCTGATCCCTTTTGGCTCAAGGTCACTAAGGGACTTCTGTTAAGCTCTTTGAGTAGCTCCATGCCATGCTTTACTTTGCCATGTTCAGATCCTGTAGCATTTTGTTTTCATGCTCCGAAGAGTGCTATCTGATCTGAAATTCCAGACAAGTGTTAATTTCACTAAGTCTGAAATCTGTTTGTCAAATGCATTTTTGCCATGCTTGTTTGAACCTGTTAATGGATGAATTGGTCTCCAGAAGCACGTCAAGTACGTTTGGTCTCCGGAGTGTGACATTGCTTTCAACACTTTGAAAGAGAAATTGGTCACCGCTCCAGTTCTGACTCCGCCTGATGACTCCAAACCGTACGAGGTCTTTTGTGATTCCTCTCTCCAAGGTGTTGGCGCAGTATTGATGCAAGAGAAGAAAGGTGTGGCTTATACCTCTCGCCAGTTGAAGCCCAACGAAAAGAACTACCCCACTCATGATCTCGAGTTGGCGGCAGTTGTGCATGCTCTTTTGACTTGGAGACATCTCTTATTGGGAAGAAAAGTGGACATCTTCACTGACCACAAGAGTCTCAAGTACATCTTCACTCAGCCTAATCTCAACCTCAGGCAAACTCGATGGGTCGAAATGATTCAAGAGTATAATCCGAGTATCGAGTATACTCCAGGCAAGGCCAATGTGATTGCTGACGCATTGAGCAGGAAGGCTTATTGCAATAGTCTGATTCTCAAGCCTTATCAACCCGAGCTTTGTGAAGCTTTCCGCAAACTTAATCTGCAAGTTGTTCCTCAAGGTTTCCTCGCCAACCTTCAAGTCTCTCCTACCTTGGAAGACCAGATTCGCCAAGCCCAGCTTCTGGATGCTATGGTGAAAAAGGTGAAGATTGGGATTGCCAAGAGTCAACCCAAGTACAAGTGCTACCGCCTTGATGACAAGGATACTCTCTTCTTCGAGGATCGTATTGTTGTGCCCAAAGGTGACCTCCGTAAAGTGATCATGAAAGAGGCTCACAATTCTCTCCTCTCCATCCACCCTGGGAGCACGAAGATGTATCAGGACCTCAATCAGGCTTATTGGTGGACTCGAATGAAGCGCGAGATTGCTCAATTCATGAATGAGTGTGATGTCTCCAGAAGAGTGAAGGCAGAACACCAAAGGCCAGCGGGTCTCCTCCAACCTCTTGCCATTCCAGAATGGAAGTTCGACCACATTGAGATGGACTTCGTGACTGGGTTTCCAAAGTCCAAGCGTGGCAATGATGCTATATTCGTTGTCATCGACAAACTCACCAAAGTGGCTCACTTTCTGCCTATCAAAGAGTCAATCACTGCACTCAATTGGCGGAACTCTATACCTCTCGAATTGTCTCTCTGCACGGTATCCCTCAAGTGATCACTTCAGACCGTGGCAGCATCTTTACCTCCAAGTTTTGGGATTCTTTTCAGAAGGCCATGGGCACCAACATCCGCTTCAGCACAGCTTTCCATCCTCAAAATAGCGGTCAAGTCGAGCGTGTCAACCAGATTCTTAAAGATATGCTCAGGGCTTGTGTGATCTCCTTCGGCATGAAGTGGGAGGATTGTCTTCCTTATGCTGAATTCTCCTAGAACAACAGTTTTCAAGCAAGTTCGGGCAAGGCCCCATTTGAAACTCTCTATGGCAGGAAGTGCCGTACCCCTCTCAACTGGTCCGAAACCGGTGAACGTCAGCTTCTCGGAAATGACTTAATCACAGAGGCAGAGGAAATGTGCAAAGTCATTCGAGATAACCTCAAAGCAGCCCAATCCCGTCAGAAGAGCTACTATGATAGTAAGCACCACGATTTGGCTTTCGAGATTGGAGATCATGTTTACCTCCGCATCTCTCCAATGAAAGGTACTCATCGCTTCGGTATCGAAGGGAAGCTTGCCCCAGATACGTGGGACCTTTCAAGATTGTCAGCAAGAGAGGCGATCTCGCCTATCAACTCGAGCTTCCTTCAAACTTTGCAAATGTTCATGACATGTTCCATGTCTCTCATCTTCGAAAGTGCTTCAAGACTCTGGACCGCACCGTCAACTTCGAGGACATTGAGCTCCAAGAAGATCTCTCATATCGTGAGCACCCCGTGGCTATTCTTGAAGAGACTGAATGCAAGACTCGCAACAAGTTAATCAAATTCCTCAAAGTCAAGTGGTCACACCATTCCGACCGTGAAGCTACCTGGGAACGCGAGGATCACCTCTGTTCTGAATACTCGGCGTTCTTTCAGTCCTAGATCTCGGGACGAGATCCTTTCGTAGTGGTGGAGTGTTGTAACAGCCCGGATGTGATTTACCCAATATGTACTCCAATTCTTGCGTTTCCGGCCTTAAGTTATTTTATTTTCTCGGGTTTGGGTTTTTGTCTCCGTGTGTTATTATCGTTGTCATGCATCTCATATCATGTCATCATGTGCATTGCATTTGCATACGTGTTCGTCTCATGCATTCGAGCATTTTTCCCGTTGTCCGTTTTGCATTCCGGCGCTTCGTTCTCCTCCGGTGGTCATTTCTACCTTTCTTTCGTGTGTGGGGATTAAACATTTTCGGATTGGACCGAGACTTGCCGAGCGGCCTTGGTTTACTACCGGTAGACCGCCTGTCAAGTTTCGTATCATTCGTACTTCGTTTGATACTCCAACGGTTAACCGAGGGACCGAAAAGGCCTCGTGTGTGTTGTGGCCCAACACCCCTCCAATTTGGCCCAAAACCCACCAAAACCCTCTCCATCATCTAGAGCATTCGATCACGATCGCGTGGCCGAAAACCGCACCTCATTTGGACTCTCCTAGCTCGCCCTATGTCTATATAAAGACCCCCATTCCAAATCCCGGGTCTCCTGCCCCGAAACCCTAAAAATCTCAGATCCGCCGCCGCCGGACACGTCCGGACGGCGCCGGACACGTCCGCCCAGCCCCGCCGCTGCCACGTGGCGCGCTGTCATTCGCCGCTGCCTCCGCGCCCCACATCGCCGCGCCAGGCCCGCCGGGGCCCGAGGCCGGCCCCCGCGGCCCGCCCCGTGCCCGTCGCCCCGCCGCTGATCCGGAGCTCCCCGCCGCCGTCTTCCTCCGAGCCGGCCGTCGCCACACATCGCCGACTCCGACGGCCGAGCCACCTCGCCGCGCCGCCACCGGGCCGCCCCTCGCCGCTCCTCCACGCCGACGTCCTCCTCCTCCCGGCCGGCGAGCCCCTCCTCCGCGCCAAGTTCGACTTCGGTGAGCTTCATCTCCGGCGAGGACGAACCTCGAACCGCGTGCCCCGGATCTGGATCTGAGATCCCATTTGGGTTGACTTTTGCCCTGAAACCCTAATTTATTTGCTCCTGTTCATCGCATCAAAACTCCTCATCCGTAGCTCCGATTTGGGCATATAGCATATCAAAATGTTCGCCTCAGAGAGTACATAATTTCATCTCATTGCATCATTTTCATTTGAGTTCATCTTGATGCCCGAAATGCTGTTAGAAGAGTGCTACTTGAGATAATTGTCAGATCTGCTGCTCCATTTAGATATTTGTCATTTTTGGCATGATTGTTGTGTGCATGATACGCCCATGAGCTCTACCTATGTTTTGTTAGGGGTTTTGCCATGTTTCCAGAGGTGCAACCCATGTATTTTTGTGATGTGTGTGGTGACTAGCATGAGCTTGCAAAGTGAGGCATTTGTTAATGCTGATTTCAGGGACTTAGCATTTCCACTAAGTCCTTCAGCTGTTTATCTCATATGGCCATATGTTCTTATTGTTTCCGAGTGATCCATGCCTCTTTTGAGGATGATCAGTAAGGATGTTTTGTTATCCTTGTAGTGCTATATCCATCCATGTCTTTGTTTGCAATTATGGAGTACCCTAGCTTGAGTCAATCGAGCTCTACTTTTGTCATTTCGTGAATCTGGGCAGATTGTCTACTTGTTAGCGATTTTGCTGATGATGTTGTAGTTGATCCGTGCATGCTATGGTATTGTTCTTGTCATATCTAGCTTGCATTTTGTGTATTCTTAATGGGTGTATTCTTAGATTGTCATGACATGCTCTGTAGTGAGTGCATCGAGCTCGTAAACATGCCTACTTGATATCTGTTTTCAGCATTCTCCAGTTTTCATAAAGTCTGAAAACTGATTATGTTTTTGCCATGTTGACATGCTTGCAATTGTATTTTCTGATCCCTTTTGGCTCAAGGTCACTAAGGGACTTTTGTTAAGCTCTTTGAGTAGCTCCATGCCATGCTTTACTTTGCCATGTTCAGATCCTGTAGCATTTTGTTTTCATGCTCCGAAGAGTGCTATCTGATCTGAAATTCCAGACAAGTGTTAATTTCACTAAGTCTGAAATCTGTTTGTCAAATGCATTTTTGCCATGCTTGTTTGAACCTGTTAATGGATGAATTGGCCATAGCTCAGTGCTAGACTTTTGTTAAGCATCATGAATGGATTCCTGCCATATATTTTGATGCATTGTTTGAGTGCTGTAGCATGTTCATCTTGTTTCATTTAGATGGCTACTTGCTGTAAATCGCAGAACGTGGTCATATTTGAATTGCTTGCCATTTCCAAACCGTAACTCCGATTCCGGCGTTCTTTATATTGTTTTCAAGCGATTTCATCTCATCTTTCCAGTGGACACTTGGATTTCCAAGTTGAGGCCAGGTTCATGCATTCCCTATCACATCTTGCATATGCATCCCACATCGCATCCCGCATAGCATACCATCTTTGCATCATATTGTTTGAGCTTTGCACGTGGTTGATTGTGTTCCGTTTGCTTCTTTGTCTTGTTTGGGTAGAGATGGGAGACGAGTTCGCTAACGAGGAGCCTGTTGAGTTTGCTTTCGAGGATCCAGTCAACTCTGACAACTTTGCAGGCAAGATGATCATACCCTCGAAATCACTACTATCTTTGCTTTGCTAGATGCTCGCTCTTTTGCTATGCCTATGCTACGATGCCTACCACTTGCTTTCAAGCCTCCCAAATTGCTATGCCAAACCTCTAACCCACCATGTCCTAGCAAACCGTTGATTGGCTATGTTACCGCTTTGCTCAGCCCCTCTTATAGCGTTTGCTAGTTGCAGGTGAAGATTGGAGACTGTTCCTTGTTGGAACATTATTTACTTGTTGGGATATAATTATATTCTCATGTTATCTTTATGCATCTATATACTTGGTAAAGGGTGGAAGGCTCGGCCTCTCGCCTAGTGTTTTGTTCCACTCTTGCCGCCCTAGTTTCCGTCATATCGGTGTTATGTTCCCGGATTTTGCGTTCCTTACGCGGTTGGGTGATAATGGGAACCCCTTGATAGTTCGCCTTGATTAAAGCTTTTCCAGCAATGCCCAACCTTGGTTTTACCATTTGCCACCTAGCCATTTTTCCCTTGGGTTTCCGGAGCCCGAGGGTCATCTTATTTTAAACCCCCCGGGCCAGTGCTCCTCTGAGTGTTGGTCCACCTCGTCAGCCGCCGGTGGCCACCAGGGGCAACGTTGGGCTGCCCTACCGGAAATTTGGACAATCTGAGTGTGCCCTGAGAATGAGATATGTGCAGCTCCTATCGGGATTTGTCGGCACATTCGGGCGGTGTTGTTGGATTAGTTTTAACCTGTCGAAGTGTCTTGAAGAACTGAGGTACCAAGTCTGATCGAAACATCTCGGGAGGAGGTCTATTCCTTCGTTGACCGTGAGAGCTTGTCATGGGCTAAGTTGGGACTCCCCTGCAGGGATTTGAACTTTCGAAAGCCGTGCCCGCGGTTATGGGCAGATGGGAATTTGATAATGTCCAGTTGTAGATAACTTGAACCTTAACTTAATTAAAATGAATCAACAGTGTGAGTTACCATTGTGGTCTCTTCTCGGCGGAGTCCGGGAAGCGAACACGATGTTGGAGTAATGCTTGCGCAAGGTGTTCTCTAGTTTCTCGTTCGCACTTTGCCCTCTCTTCTCGCTCTCTTTTGCGAATAGGATAGCCACCATATATGCTAGTCGCTTGCTGCAGCTCCACATATTTTTACCTAGCCTTACCTTTAAGCTTAAATAGTCTTGATCGCGAGGGTGCGAGATTGCTGAGTCCATGTGGCTCATAGATTACTTCCAAACCAGTTACAGGGCCTGATGATTCCGCTCCAGGTGATGCGCTTGAGCTCAAGTGGGAGTTCGATGAGGACTCTCAATGATACTACGTGTCTTTCCCTGATGATCAATAGTGGTGCCCAGTTGGGGTGATCGGGACCGTGTCGCATGTTGGGTTATCTTTTATTTTGGCGTCGTAGTCGGGCCATGAGTGTTTGGATGATGTAATGTTATTCATGTACTTTGATTGATGTGGCGAGTGTAAGCCAACTATGTTATCTCCCCTTTTATTATCTATATTACATGGGATGTTGTGAAGATTGCCTAACTTGCGACATATGCCTTCAATGCGATTATGTCTCTAAGTCGTGCCTCGACACGTGGGAGCTATAGTCGCATCGAGGGTGTTACAATAATCTAGTTACATTGTGATGAATCGAACACCCATAGAGTTCTGGTGTTGATCATGTTTTGCTCGTGGAAGAGGTTTTGTCAACGGATCTGCGACATTCAAGTCCGTATGCACTTTACAAATATCTATGTCTCCATTTTGAACATTTTCATGAATGGAGTTGAAGCGACGCTTGATATGCCTGGTCTTCTTGTGAAACCTGGGTTCCTTGGCAAGGGCAATGGCTCCAGGGTTGTCACTGAAGAGAGTCAACGGGCCCGACGCATTGGGAACAACTCCTAGGTCGGTAATGAACTCCTTCATCCAGATTGCTTCATGTGCTGCCTCCGAGGCTGCCATATACTCCGCTTCACATGTAGATCCCGCCATGATGCTTTGCTTGCAACTGCACCAGCTGACTGCCCCACCATTCAAAATATACATATATCCGGTTTGTGACTTGGAGTCATCCAGATCTGTGTTGAAGCTAGCCTCGACGTAACCCTTTACGACGAGCTCTTCGTCACCTCCATAAACGAGAAACATATCCTTAGTCCTTTTTAGATACTTCAGGATATTCTTGACCGCTGTCCAGTGTTCCATGCCGGGATTACTTTGGTACCTTCCTACCAAACTTATGGCAAGGTTTACATCAGGTCTGGTACACAGCATGGCATACATAATAGACCCTATGGCCGAGGCATAGGGGATGACACTCATCTTTTCTCTATCTTCTGTCATGGTCGGGCATTGAGCCGTGCTCAATATCACACCTTGCAATATAGGCAAGAACCCCTTCTTGGACTGATCCATATTGAACTTCTTCAATATCTTGTCAAGGTACGTGCTTTGTGAAAGACCAATGAGGCGTCTCGATCTACCTCTATAGATCTTGATGCCTAATATATAAGCAGCTTCTCCAAGGCCCTTCATTGAAAAACACTTATTCAAGTAGGCCTTTATGCTTTACAAGAATTCTATATCATTTCCAATCAATAGTATGTCATCCACATATAATATGAGAAATGCTACAGAGCTCCCACTCACTTTCTTGTAAACACAGGCTTCTTGATAAGTCTGCGTAAACCCAAACGCTTTGATCATCTCATCAAATCGAATGTTCCAACTCCGAGATGCTTGCACCAGCCCATAGATTGAGCGTTTGAGCTCGCACACCTTGTCAGCATTCTTAGGATCGACAAAACCTTCTGGCTGCATCATATACAATTCTTCCTTAAGGAAACCATTAAGGAATGCCATTTTGACGTCCATTTGCCATATCTCATAATCATAGAATGCGGCAATTGCTAACATGATTCAGACGGACTTCAGCTTCGCTACAGGTGATAAAGTCTCATCGTAGTCAAACCCTTGAACTTGTCGATAACCCTTAGCGACAAGCCGAGCCTTATAGATGGTCACATTAACATCCGTGGTTGTCTTCTTCTTAAAGATCCATTTACTTTCTATCGCTCGCCGATCATCGGACAAGTCAGTCAAAGTCCGTACTTCGTTTTCATACATGGATCCTATCTCGGATTTCATGGCTTCCAGTGTCGGAATTCAGGCCCGCCATCACTTCTTCATAGTTCGAAGGTTCACCGTTGTCTAACAACATGATTTCTAGGACAGGGTTGCCGTACCACTCTGGTGCGGAACGTGTCCTTGTGGACCTATGAAGTTCAGTAGCAACTTGATCCGAAGTTTCATGATCATCATCATTAACTTCCTCTCTAGTCGGTGCAGGCACCACAGAAACATTTTCTTGAGCTGCGCCACTTTCCGGTTCAAGAGGCAGTACCTCATCAAGTTCTACTTTCCTCCCACTTACTTCTTTCGAGAGAAACTCTTTCTCTAGAAAGGATTCATTCTTGGTAACAAAGATCTTACCTTCGGATCTGAGGTAGAAGGTATACCCAATAGTTTCCTTAGGGTATCCTATGAAGACGCATTTTTCCGACTTCGTTTTGAGCTTTTCAGGTTGAAGTTTCTTGACATAAGCATCGCATCCCCAAACTTCTAGAAACGACAGCTTGGGTTTCTTCCCAAACCATAATTCATACGGTGTCGTCTCAATGGATTTCGACGGAGCCCTATTTAAAGTGAATGCGGCAGTCTCTAAAGCATAACCCCAAAATGATAGCGGTAGGTCGGCAAGAGACATCATAGATCGCACCATATCCAATAGAGTGCGATTGCGACGTTCGGACACACCATTACGCTGAGGTGTTCCAGGCGGCGTGAGTTGTGAAACAATTCCACATTTCCTTAAATGCGTGCCAAATTCATGACTCAAATATTCTCCCCCACGATCTGATCGTAAGAACTTTATTTTCCTGTCACGTTGATTCTCAACCTCACTTTGAAATTCCTTGAAATTTTCAAAGGTCTCAGACTTGTGTTTCATTAAGTAGCCATACCCATATCTACTCAAGTCATCAGTGAGGGTGAGAACATAACTATAGCCACCGCAAGCCTCAACGCTCATTGGACCGCACACATCAGTATGTATGATTTCCAATAAGTTGGTTGCTCGCTCCATTGTTTCGGAGAACAGAGTCTTGGTCATTTTGCCCATGAGGCATGGTTCCCATGTGTCAAATGATTCATAATCAAGAGACTCCAAAAGTCCATCTGCCTGGAGTTTCTTCATGCGTTTGACACCAATGTGACCAAGGCGGCAGTGCCACAAGTATGTGGGACTATCATTATCAACCTTACACTTCTTGGTATTCACACTATGAACATGTGTAACATCACGTTCAAGATTAAACAAGAATAAACCATTGACCAGCGGGGCATGACCATAAAACATATCTCTCATATAAATGGAACAACCATTATTCTTGGATTTAAATGAGTAGCCATCTCGCATTAAATGAGATCCAGATACAATGTTCATGCTCAAAGCTGGTACTAAATAACAATTATTGAGGTTTAAAACTAATCCCGTAGGTAAATATAGAGGCAGTGTGCCGACGGCGATCACATCGACCTTGTAACCATTCCCGACGTGCATTGTCACATCGTCCTTCGCTAGTATCCGCTTATTCCGCAGCTCCTATTTTGAGTTACAAATATGAGCAACCGCACCGGTATCAAATACCCAGGAGCTACTACGAGCGCTGGTTAGGTACAAATCAATAACATGTATATCACATATACCTTTGGCATTGTTGGCCTTCTTATCCGCTAAGTACTTGGGGCAGTTCCACTTCCAGTGACTGTTTCCCTTGCAATAAAAGCACTCAGTCTCAGGCTTGGGTCAATTCTTTGGCTTCTTCCCGGTAGCTTGCTTACCGGGCGCGGCAACTCCCTTGTCGTCCTTCTTGAAGTCTTTACCCTTGCCTTTCTTGAACTTAGTGGTTTTATTCACCATCAACACTTGATGTTCCTTTTTGATCTCCACCTCCGCTGATTTCAGCATTGAATATACCTCAGGAATGGTCCTTTCCATCCCTTGCATATTGAAGTTCATCACAAAGCTCTTCTAGCTAGGTGGAAGCGACTGAAGGATTCTGTCAACGACCGCGTCATCCGGGAGATTGACTCCCAGCTGAGACAAGCGGTTGTGCAACCCAGACATTTTGAGTATGTGCTCGCTGACAGAACTGTTCTCCTCCATCTTACAACTGTAGAACTTGTCAGAGACTTCATATCTCTTGACTCGGGCATGAGCTTGGAAAACCACTTTCAGCTCTTGTAACATCTCATATGCTTTGTGTTGCTCAAAACGCTTTTGGAGCCCCGGTTCTAAGCTGTAAAGCATATTGCACTGAACCAGGGAGTAATCATCACTACGCGACTGCCAGGCGTTCATAACGTCTTGAGTTGCTGGGAAAACAGATGCGTCACCTAGCGGTGCTTCAAGGACATATGCTTTCTTGGTAGCTATGAGGATAATCCTTAGGTTACGGACCCAGTCCATGTAGTTGCTGCCATCGTCTTTCAGCTTGGTTTTCTCTAGGAATACGTCGAAGTTGAGGGCAACATTAGCGTGGGCCATTTGATCTACAAGACATATTGCAAAGTTTTAGACTATGTTCATGATAATTAAGTTCATCTAATCAAATTATTTAATGAACTCCCACTCAGATTGACATCCCTCTAGTCATCTAAGTGATACATGATCCGAGTCAACTAGGCCGTGTCCGATCATCATGTGAGACGAACTAGTCATCATCAGTGAACATCTTCATGTTGATCGTATCTTCTATACGACTCATGTTCGACCTTTCGATCTTCCATGTTCCGAGGCCATGTCTGTACATGCTAGGCTCGTCAAATCAACCTAAGTGTATTGCGTGTGTAAATCTGGCTTACACCCGTTGTATGCGAACGTTAGAACCTATCACACCCAATCATCACGTGGTGCTTCGGAACAACGGACCTTAGCAACGGTGCACAGTTAGGGGGAACACTTTCTTGAAATTATTGCGAGGGATCATCTTATTTATGCTACCATCGTTCTAAGCAAATAAGATGTAAAACATGGTAAACATCACATGCAATCAAATAGTGACATGATATGGCCAATATCATTTTGCTCCTTTTTGATCTCCATCTTCGGGGTGCCATGATCATCATCGTCACCAGCATGACACCATGACCTCCATCATCATGATCTCCATCATCGTGTCTTCATGAAGTTGTCTCGCCAACTATTACTTCTACTACTATGGCTAACGGTTAGCGATAAAGTAAAGTAATTACATGACGTTTATGTTGACACGCATGTCATAAATAAATTAAGACAACTCCTATGGCTCCTGCCGGTTGTCATACTCATCGACATGCAAGTCGTGATTCCTATTACAAGAACATGATCAATCTCATACATCACATATATCATTCATCACATCCTTTTGGCCATATCACATCACACGGCATATGTTGCAAGAACAAGTTAGACGTCCTCTAATTGTTGTTGCAAGTTTTTTTACGTGGCTGCTATAGGTTTCTAGCAAGAATGTTTCTTACCTACGCCAAAACCACAACATGATATGCCAACTTCTATTTACCCTTCATAAGGACCCTTTTCATCGAATCCGATCCGACTAAAGTGGGAGAGACAGACACCCGCTAGCCACCTTATGCAACTAGTGCATGTCAGTCGGTGGAACCAGTCTCACATAAGAGTACGTGTAAGGTCGGTCCGGGCCGCTTCATCCCACAATCCCGCCGAATCAAGATAAGACTAGTAAGGGCAAGTAAATTGACAAAATTGATGCTCACAACAACTTGTGTTCTACTCGTGCATAGAAACTACGCATAGACCTAGCTCATGATGCCACTGTTGGGGATCATTGTAGAAATTTCAAATTTTCTATGCATCACCAAGATCAATCTATGGAGAAACTAGCAATGAGAGAGAGGGGAGTGCATCTTCATACCCTTGAATATTGTGACACGGAAGCGTTACAAGAACGCGGATGAGGGAGTCGTACTCGTGGCGATTCAGATCGCGGTTGATTCCGATCCAAGCGTCGAAAAACGGCGCCTCTGTGTTCAACACACATGCAGCCCGATGACGTCTCCCACGCCTTGATCCAGCAAGGAGAGAGGGAGAGGTTGGGGAAGACTCCGTCCAGCAGCAGCACGACGGTGTGGTGGTGTTGGAGTAGCGTGGTACTCCGGCAAGGCTTCGCCAAGCGTCGCTGGAGGAGGAGGAGGTGTTGGAGATGGGGAGGGCTGCGCCTTGGATGTGGTACGGCTTCCCTTCCACCTCCCCTCTATTTATAGGGGCAAGGGAGAGGGGGGACGACCCCCTCCAGATGGATCTAGAGGGGGGCGGCGGCCAAGGGGGAAGGCTTACCCCCCAAGCCAAGGGGGGCGCCCCCTTTAGGGTTCCCCAAAACCCTAGGCGCATGGGCCCTAGGGGGTTTGGTGCCCAGCCCACCTAGGGGCTGGTTCCCCCTCCATATTCAGCCCATAGGGCCCTCCAGGGCAGGTGGACCCTCCCGGTGGACCCACGGAACCCTTTCGGTGGTCCCGGTACAATACCGATAAACCCTCGAACACTTCCGGCGACCGAATAAGGACTTCCCATATATAAATCTTTGTCTCCGGACCATTCCGGAACTCCTCGTTACGTCCAGGATCTCATTCGGGACTCCGAACTATTATATTGATTGATGGAAGCGTTCCTACTCTCCAAGGGGAGAGCCGCGTTGCTATATATTGATGCGGATAGAAGACCTGTCGTAGATTACAAGATAGAACGATCGCTAGGATTCATCCTGTTACAAGAGAAAGAGACAGATAATGATACGGAATGGAGGGAGAGATTGTTGAGATTACATGGCGTATATCATTCAAACTTCTAACACCCTCCGTTAATCTAAACTATCCTATGTTCAGGTTTCTCTTGAACTCTTCAAAAACCTTAACTGACAAAGCTTTAGTGAACCCATCTGCTACCTGATCCTTGGACGGAATGAATCTTATGTCCAATTTTTTTTTGCCACTCTTTCTCATACAAAATGAAAATCAATTTCAATGTGTTTAGTTCTGCTATGAAAAACTGGATTAGCTGAGAGATAGGTGGCCCCCAAGTTATCACACCATAAACATGGAACACGACGTTGCTTGATTCCCAACTCATCAAGTAATGATTCCACCCAAATGATCTCAGCAGTAGCATTTGCCAATGACTTGTACTCGGCTTCTGTACTTGATCTTGACACTGTAGCTTGTTTCCTGGCACTCCAAGAAATAAGGTTTGAACCAAAGAACACTGCAAATCCTCTAGTTGATTTTCGGTCATCACTACATCCTGCCCAGTCAGCATCAGAAAAAGCACTAACCAGTGAAGAATTAGAGCGTTTTAACTGAAGCCCCAAACTCACAGTATGCTTAATGTACCGCACAATCCTTTTGACAGCTGTCCAATGGGTGGAAGTAGGAGCATGCAGATATTGACAAACCTTGTTCACGACAAAGGATATGTCTGGTCGTGTCAAAGTCAAGTACTGTAGAGCTCCAACAGTACTCCTATATTTTGTGCTTTCCTCTTCCTTAAGTGGTTCTCCTTCATGCGCTGAAAGTTGTTCTGAAGAAGACAAAGGTGTGGGTGAAGGCTTGCAGTCTTTCATTCCCATATGAGTTAGAAGTTCAGTGGCATATTTTTCTTGACTCAACATTATGCCATCTTGAATCTTCTTAACTTCAACACTAAGGAAGAAATGTAAATCACCAAGATCCTTCAAGGCAAATTCGAAACTTAAATCATGCAAGAGAGCATTAGTGGCATTTTGTGAGGAGCTCGCAACTATGATGTCATCAACATAAATGAGCACAAACATGACAGTATTTTCCTTATTATAAATGAAGAGAGACGTATCAGCCTTGGACGCAACAAAACCAAGATGCTTCAATTGTGAGCTCAGCCGTGAGAACCATGCTCTAGGAGACTGTTTCAGACCATAAAGAGCTTTATCAAGTTTGCAAACATAATGAGGTGTTTGTTTATTTTCATACCCTGGTGGTTGCCTCATATAGACCTCCTCTTCTAGAACACCATGCAAAAACGCCTTCTGAACATCTAGCTGTCTAAGACTCCATCCTCTGGAAATAGCAATAGCCAGCACAAGTCTGATGGTGGCAGCTTTCACAACAGGACTAAAAGTGTCCTCATAATCAATACCATACCGTTGCTTGAAACCTTTTGCAACCAGATGTGCCTTGTACCTATCGATGGAGCCATCTGCTTTTCTTTTGATTCTGTAAACCCATTTGCAATCAATAATATTTTTACCTCTTTGACTTGGTACCAAGTGCCATGTTTTATTCCTCATGAGTGCACCATATTCTTCATCCATAGCCCTTTTCCACTTAGGATCTCCAAGTGTATCACTCAATCTTGTTGGTTCACCTGAAATACACAGCATGCCATACGGGATAGTACCATCTGTTCTTACTTTGGGATTTCTAATCCCTTTTTGCAATCGAGTCATAATCCTTGAAGTGGTGACAGGTTGTGGCTGTAGTTGCACAGAAGACTGCTCAATGTGACCAGCCGCAGAAGATCCAGAAGATCCTTCCAAATCTGTAGATTGAGAAGGCGCAGAAGATCCAGTGGCCAATGGTGTGGTCGAGCCTGGAGTGAAGTCTTCCGCAGAAGATCCTGAAGCTGATGTTGCTGTCGGCTGCATGTGCGTAGTGCACGCGCGCCCGCTACCACGTGCTGACGCGACGCTCGTGGAGTGGCCCGCCGCTTGGCTCGACGCGGCCTGATCCACCCGAACGGGCTGTCGCCCCGGCGTGTGATCCAAAACAGACCTGCGCGCCTGATCCAAGGCCGGCTGATGCACTGGCGTGGCAGGCGCAGCCAGGTCCTCCTCGGGTTCTGCACCGGCTCCTCCTTCTTCTCCATTGACATGAAATAATAGATCATTTTGAGCCAAATTTTCATGATTTTGATCATTTTCTCTGTTGTTTTCTTCAGGTACCTGCACAGGCATAATACTAGGGGCAAGTAGAATATTGTCAGATTGGTTAGTACAATTGTTATCACCCCCTTGATCAAAATCTGGAAGAAGAAGAACTTCTTTGCGAAGGAGTGCTCCGGCATTTGGATGGAGAGACTCAAAAGGGAAAACTGATTCGTCAAAGACAACATCTCTAGATATATATAGACCCGGCCAGTGAAAACATCAAGGCACTTAACGCCTTTGTGCATAGGGCTATAGCCTATAAAAACACATCTTTTTGAATGAAACGCAAGTTTGCGTGTATTGTATGGCCTAAGATTTGGCCAACATGCACAACCAAATATACGAAGTGATGTGTAATCTGGAATGACACCAAAGAGTCATGTTATAGGATTCTCAAATTTGATGACTTTGCTAGGACGAATATTGATAAGATAAGTGGCAGTAAGAAAAGCTTCGTCCCAGAATTTGAGAGGCATGGATGCATTAGCTAACAATGATAGTCCTACTTCAACAACATGACGGTGTTTTCGCTCAGCAGAACCATTCTGTTGGTGAGCATGTGGACAGGAAACATGAAGAAATTCCAATCTTTTGAAAAAAAGAATTAAGTTTCTCATATTCACCACCCCAGTCAGTTTGCATTGCAAGAATTTTGGAGTTCAGTTGGCGTTCAACAAGACTTTGGAAATTGCCAAAAACATGAAAAACATCAGACCGTTTCTTTAGCAAATAAATCCAAGTAAACTTACTATAATCATCAATGAAGCTTACATAGTATGAAAATCTACCAACTGAAGTAGGGGCTGGCCCCCATACATCTGAAAAAATAAGTTGCAAAGGAGCAGTGAATACACTAGTAGAGATGGGATATGGCAATGACTTTTAGCTTGTTGACATGCATCACAAACTGACTCAACACTAGACTCATAAGGAAGTTTATTTCTACTAAGAACATACTGAACAATAGTTGAATGCGGATGACCTAAACGACTATGCCACTTTGCCGATGATGGTTTGGTGACACTCCAAGCTTGTTTATTTGACCATGATGAAGGGGATGATGATACAAGTGGATAAAGACCTCCCTCACATCTTCCTCTAAAGATGATTCTCCTCGTTGCCAAGTCCTTGATAACAAAAGAGTAAGGATAGAATATTATGAGAACATTGTTGTCAAGAGTGAAGCGATGAACTAAAACAAGATTTTTTTGATGCATGAGGGACATGTAAGACACGATTTAGATGCAAATTTTTCCCGGGGGCTTTAACAAATGAGTTTCCAATATGAGCAATATCCATACCTGTTCCACTTGCCGTGTGCACTTGATCACCTCCGTGGTACCTTTCTCGCATTGTCAATTTGTCAAGTTCCCCTGTGATGTGCTCGGTGGCACCAGAATCTGCATACCAATTAGTATCAATCCCATAGGAGTTGGTGATGAGATTGGCCTTCTTCTTTTCTCCATGATCCTCGTCATATCGGTGCCAACAGGCCCTTGCGCCACCGGCATGAAACTTGTAACATATTTGGCACTTGGGATAATCTCCCTCATGATGTTGTTGCTGCTGGTGTGGTGGCGGTTGTCGTTGGCGCAGTTGGTAGCTGCTGCCTCCACCACCGCGAGCACGAGAGGGAGAGGCACGATCACGACCGTGCCCTCTGTTCCCTCGCCTGCGTCCTCCTCTCGCGCGGGATTGCCCGTGTCCTCTGTACACAACATTTGCAGATGAGCGAAAACCGGATGGTCCATCGCCCAACATCTCCATCCTTTGGTCGAACGCTGAAATCTGTGAGAACAAGTCATCAACAGTGATGGAGTTTTTGATGGCGCTGACCGCTACAACAATGGGATCGTAATCCCGATCGAGACCGACGAGGATGTAGTCAACCATCTCGCCATCGGTCACTGGACGACCTGCGACTGCAAGCTCATCTCCTAGACTCTTCATCTTGGCGATAAAGGAATTGCTTGACATGTTGCCCTTCTTGGTGTTGGAGATGGCGATTCTCAGATTTGTTATCCGAGATTAGGACTGCGCAGCGAATAGTGTGGTAAGAGAAGTCCATAAATCATGAGTGCTTTCCTTACCGATGACCTGCGCCAAGATTTCTGGAGTTAACGAGTTCAACAGGTAGCTCAGAACCTGTTGATCTTTTGCCAACCACGGACCATACAGCGGATTGGGCTCGATGGTCGTGGTTTTGTCCGCCTTGGGGACCTCCTCCGTTCTTGCCAGTGCGGCATCTGTGCCGTCAAGGAGGTCGGTTACTTGGGCACCTCGAAGCGCCGGCATTACCTGCGCTTTCCAGAGAAGATAGTTCCCTCTCGTAAGTTTTTCTGTTGGAGGGGTGCCCAGGTTGAGGGCGACAACGCTGGATCCTTCCATGGCGACAATAGGGCTTGGGCTTCTGCATCGCTAGATGGGATCGAGGGGTTTGGGTTTCTGGCGCTGATTTTTGGGATCGCTAGATGATAGGGGAAGAGACTAGGCTTTGTATACCATATTAGATTGATTGATGGAAGCGTTCCTACTCTCCAAGGGGAGAGCCGCGTTGCTATATATTGATGCGGACAAAAGACCTGTCGTAGATTACAAGATAGAACGATCGCTAGGATTCATCCCGTTACAAGAGAAAGAGACAGATAAGGATACGGGATAGAGGGAGAGATAGTTGAGATTACATGGCGTATAGCATTCAAACTTCTAACACGAACAACATTCGGTAACCACGTACAAACTTTCCCTAAAACCCTAGCATCATTGAACCTTAAGTGTGTAGACCCTACGGGTTCGGGAATCATGCAGACATGACCGAGACATCTCTCCAGCCAATAACCAACAGCGGGATCTGGATACCCATGTTGGCTCCCACATGTTCCACGATGATCTCATCAGATGAACCACGATGTCGAGGATTCAATCAATCCCATATACAATTCCCTTTGTCTACCGGTATAACACTTGCCCGAGATTCGATCGTCGGTATACCGATAGCTTGTTCAATCTCGTTACGGCAAGTATCTTTACTCGTTCCGTAACACATCATCACGTGAACAACCCCTTGGTCACATTGAGCTCATTACGATGATGTCTTACCGAGTGGGCCCAGAGATACCTCCCCGTCATACGGAGTGACAAATCCCAGTCTCGATTCATGCCAACCCAACAGATACTTTCGGAGATACCCGTAGTGCACCATTATAGCCACCCAGTTACTTGTGACATTTGGCACACCCAAAGCATTCCCACGGTATCCGGGAGTTGCACAATCTCATGGTCTATGGAAAAGTTACTTGACATTAGAAAAGCTTAGCAGACGAACTACATGATCTTGTGCTATGCTTAGGATTGGGTCTTGTCCATCACATCATTCTCCTAATGATGTGATCCCGTTATCAATGACATCCAATGTCCATGGTCGGGAAACAGTAACCATCTATTGATCAACGAGCTAGTCAACTAGAGGCTCACTAGGGACATGTTGTGGTCTATGTATTCACACATGTATTACGATTTCCGGATAACACAGTTATAGCATGAACAATAGACAATTATCATGAACAAGGAAATATAATAATAACCATTTTATTATTACCTCTACGGCACATTTCCAACATTTGAGACTTCGGTTATATTGACATGAAACCAACAAAAGTGAATCTGAGTACTTGTACGAGCGTAGCCGTGATACGTCTCCAACGTATCTATAATTTTTTATTGCTCCATGCTATAATATCTACTGTTTTGGACATTATTGGGCTCTATTACCCACATTTATATTATTTTTCGGACTAACCTATTAACCGGAAGCCCAACCCAGAATTGCAGTTTTTGCCTATTTCAGAGTTTCGCAGAAAAGGAATATCAAACAGAGTCCAAACGGAATGAAACCTTCAGGAACGTGATTTTTGGAACGAACATGATCCAGGAGACTTGGACCCTACATCAAGAAATAAAGGAGGAAGCCATGAGGTAGGGGGGTGCGCCTCCCCCCCCCCAAGGCGTGCCCTCCACCCTCGTAGGCCCCCTGTTGCTCCACCGACGTACTCCTTCCTCCTATATATACCTACGTACCCCCAAACGATCAGAGACGGAGCCAAAAACCTAATTCCACCGCCGCAACCTTCTGTATCCACGAGATCCCATCTTGGGGCCTGTTCCGGAGCTCCGCCGGAGGGGGCATCCATCACGGAGGGCTTCTACATCAACACCATAGCCTCTCCAATGAAGTGTGAGTAGTTTACCTCAGACCTTCGGGTCCATAGTTATTAGCTAGATGGCTTCTTCTCAATTTTTGGATCTCAATACAATGTTCTCCCCCTCTCTTGTGGAGATCTATTCGATGTAATCTTCTTTTGTGGTGTGTTTGTTGAGACCGATGAATTGTGGGTTTATGATCAAGATTATCTATGAACAATATTTGAATCTTCTCTGAATTCTTTTATGTATGATTGGTTATCTTTGCAAGTCTGTTCGAATTATCAGTTTGGTTTGGCCTACTAGATTGATCTTTCTTGCAATGGGAGAAGTGTTTAGCTTTGGGTTCAATCTTGCGGTGTCCTTTCCCAGTGACAGTAGGGGCAGCGAGGCACGTATTGTATTGTTGCCATCGAGGATAACAAGATGGGGTTTTATCATATTGCATGAATTTATCCCTCTACATCATGTCATCTTGCTTAAGGCGTTATTCTGTTTTCATGAACTTAATACTCTAGATGCATGCTGGATAGCGGTCGATGAGTGGAGTAATAGTAGTAGATGCAGGCAGGAGTCGGTCTACTTGTCTCGGACGTGATGCCTATATACATGATCATACCTAGATATTCTCATAACTATGCTCAATTCTGTCAATTGCTCAACAGTAATTCGTTCACCCACCGTAAAATACTTGTGCTCTTGAGGGAAGCCACTAGTAAAACCTATGGCCCTGGGGTCTATCTTCATCATATTAATCTTCCAATACTTAGTTATTTCCTTTGCTTTTTACTTTGCTTTTATTTTACTTTGCATCTTTATCACAAAAATACCAAAAATATCATTCTATCATATCTATCATATCTCACTCTCCTAAGTGACCGTGAAGGGATTGACAACCCCTTATCACGTTGGTTGCAAGGAGTTATTTGTTTGTGCAGGTACGAGGGACTCGCACGTAGCCTCCTACTGGATTGATATCTTGGTTCTCAAAAACTGAGGGAAATACTTATGCTACTTTGCTACATCATCCTTTCCTCTTCAAGGAAATCCAACGCAGTGCTCAAGAGGTAGCAAGAAGATTTCTGGCGCCGTTGCCGGGGAGTCTACGCAAAAGTCAACATAATAAGTACCGATCACAACCCTTATCTCCTGCATTACATTATTTGTCATTTGCCTCTCGTTTTCCTGTCCCCCACTTCACCCTTGCCGTTTTATTCGCCCTCTCTCTTTATCCTCCCTCTCTTTCTCTATTTGCCTCTTTTTGCCTTTTGCACTTTCTACCGTCATGTCTGAAATTGGGGAAATTATTGTCGATATGGACAATAATAATATCATGAAAAAGCTGATGCTCCTGCTGAAGAACCCCCTATCTTACATACAAAAAATTCCGTATTGGTAGTGGTAATATTATTGGAAAAGGAGTTATCCAAGATTTCTTTACTTGTGCCGGTGCTTTGCCTTCTATGGGTAGTTCTATCCTTCATAGAACTAGTAGTCTTGCGGATGCTATTGCCATGCTTGTAGTTGAAATTGAAAGACAATTCATGCACATGCACCCTTGCATACAAAGGATTTTCCTAGAATTTTCTAATGTTGAGCATTCTTCTGTTAAGCGTGCCGCTATGATTTTTAGCTCGTGAGTTCATATTCATAATAAAAGAGGCCAAAGAAATCTTTGAGCATTATAGGGTGGACGCTTGCCGTCCTCCCATAGAGGCTATCCTTTTTGATCAAGAAGAAATAATGCGTTTTCAATCTCTAGACTATGTTGCTTTCAATGAAAATCTTAGAAAAGGGGTTCCTACCAATGTTTTAGTTGATAGAATTTCTGAACTTAATGATGATTTGGCCATTCAAAATAATGAACTAGGATATTCTCTTGAGTTTAGGCTCACAAAGTTCTGTCAAAAGGATATTATAATGATGAATTGGTTGTGCAATACAAAGGGCCAAAGGAGGAACCTATACCTCCCAAGGTTGATCTTGGGGACTTTTGTCCCATTAAATTTAGCCCTTTTAATTAATTTTGCTTGCCTCAAAGAAAACTTACTGCCGAACATAGAGAATATGAAAAGAGTTTTAATGATCTATCTTACTATTATGGCAATACCTAGATCTATCCTTGCTTTTTATGCCTAGCTAGGGGCGTTAAACGATAGCGCTTGTTGGGAGGCAACCCAATTTCATTTTTATTCCTTGCTTTTTGCTCCTGTTTAGTAATAAATAATTTACCTAGCCTATGTTTTGGTTGTGTTTTTTGTGTTTAATTACTGTTTGTGACAAGTAGAACCGTTGGGAAGACTTGGGGAAAGTCTTGATATCTTGCTGCAAAAAACAGAAACTTTAGCGCTCACGAGAACTGCTGCCATTTTTATTTGGAAAGTGCTATTTAGTTAATTCTTTTTGCATATGATTAATAGATAAATTCCTCACTTCAAGCAATTTATTTTAGAATTTTTGGGATTCCAGATCTTGCGCTAGTTACAGATTACTACAGACTATTCTGTTTTTCGTGTGTTGTTTGCTTATTTTGATGAATCTATGGCTAGTAAAATATTTATAAACCATAGAGAAGTTGGAATACAGTAGTTTTAACACCAATATAAATAAATAGTGAGTTCATTACAGTACCTTGAAGTGGTGTTTTGTTTTCTTTCGCTAACGGAGCTCGCGAGATTTTCTACTTTAAGTTTTGTGTTGTGATGTTTTCATGTTTTGGGTAAAGATTTGATGGATTATGGAACAAGGAGTGGCAAGAGCCTAAGCTTAGGGATGCCCATGGCACACCCAAGATAAGCTAAGGACACCTAAAAGCCAAAGCTTGGGGATGCCCTGGAAGGCATACCCTCTTTCGTCTACTTCCATCGGTAACTTTACTTGGAGCTATATTTTTATTCACCACATGATATGTGTTTTGCTTGGAGCATCTTGTATGATTTGAGTCTTTGCTTTTTAGTTTACCACAATCATCCTTGCTGTACACACCTTTTGAGAGAGCCATACATGATTTGGAATTTGTTAGAATACTCTATGTGCTTCACTTATATCTTTTGAGTTATATAGTTTTGCTCTAGTACTTCACTTATATCTTTTAGAGCACGGTGGTGGATTTGTTTTATATAAACTAATGATCTCTCGTGCTTCACTTATATTATTTTAAGAGTCTTAAATAGCATGGTAATTTGTGTAAATAATCCTAATATGCTAGGTATTCAAGATTAGTAAAAAAATATTATGAGTGTTTTGAATACTAAGAGAGGTTTGATGCTTGATGATTGTTTTGAGATATGGAGGTAATAATATCAAAGTCGTGCTTGTTGAGTAGTTGTGAATTTGAGAAATGCTTGTGTTGAAGTTTACAAGTCCCGTAGCATGCACGTATGGTAAATGTTATGTAACAAATTTGAAACATGAGGTGTTCTTTGATTGTCCTCCTTATGAGTGGCGGTCGGGGACGAGCGATGGTATTTTCCTACCAATCTATCCCCCTAGGAGCATGCGCGTAGTGCTTGGTTTTTGATGACTTGTAGATTTTTGCAATAAGTATGTGAGTTCTTTATGACTAATGTTGAGTCCATGGATTATACGCACTCTCACCCTTCCATCATTGCTAGCCTCTTCGGTACCGTGCATTGCCCTTTCTCACATTGAGAGTTGGTGCAAACTTCACCGGTGCATCTAAACTCCGTGATATGATACGCTCTTTCACACATAAACCTCCTTATATCTTCCTCAAAACAGCCACCATACCTACCTATTATGGCATTTCCATAGGCATTCCGAGATATATTGCCATGCAACTTTCCACCATTCTGTTTATCATGACACATTCATCATTGTCATATTGCTTAGCATGATCATGTAGTTGACATAGTATTTGTGGCAAAGCCACCATTCATAATTCTTTCATACATGTCACTCTTGGTTCATTGCATATCCCGGTACACCGCTAGAGACATTCATATAGAGTCATCTTTTGTTCTAGCATCGAGTTGTAATCATTGAGTTGTAAATAAATATAAGTGTGATGATCATCATTTTCTAGAGCATTGTCCCAAGTGAGGAATTTAAAAAAAGGAGGGAGAGAAAGGCCATAAAAAAAGAAGGCCCAAAAAAGAGAGAGAGAGAGAAAAAGAGAGAAGGGACAATGCTACTATCCTTTGCCACACTTGTGCTTCAAAGTAGCACCATAATCTTCATGATAGAGAGTCTTTTGTTTTGTCACTTTCATATACTAGTGGGAATTTTTCATTATAGAACTTGGCTTGTATATTCCAACAATGGGCCTCCTCAAGTGCCCTAGGTCTTTGTGAGCAAGCAAGTTGGATGCACACCCACTTAGTTTCTTTTATTGAGCTTTCATACATTTATAGCTCTAGTGCATCTGTTGCATGGCAATCCCTACTCCTTGCATTAACATCAATCGATGGGCATCTCCATAGCCCATTGATTAGCCTCGTTGATGTGAGACTTTCTCCTTTTTTGTCTTCTCCACATAACCCTCATCATCATATTCTATTCCACCCATAGTGCTATGTCCATGGCTCGCGCTCATATATTGCGTGAAAGTTTATAGGTTTGAGATTACTAAAGTATGAAACAATTGCTTGGCTTGTCATCGGGGTTGTGCATGATGAGAGCATTCTTGTGTGAAGAAAATGGAGCATGACTAAACTATATGATTTTATAGGGATGAACTTTCTTTGGCCATGTTATTTTGAGAAGACATAATTTCTTAGTTAGTATGCTTGAAGTATTATTATTTTTATGTCAATATGAACTTTTATCTTGAATCTTTCGGATCTGAATATTCATACCGCAATTAAAAACGAATTACATTAAAATTATGCCAAGTAGCACTCCGCATCAAAATTATCCTTTCTACCATTTACCTACTCGAGGACGAGCAGGAATTAAGCTTGGGGATGCTTGACCCGTCTCCAACGTATCTATAATTTTTGATTGCTCCATGCTATATTATCTACTGTTTTGGACATTATTGGGCTTTATTATCCACTTTTCTATTATTTTTGGGACTAACCTATTAACCGGAGGCCCAGCCCAGAATTGTTGTTTTTGCCTATTTCAGAGTTTCGCAGAAAAGGAATATCAAACGGAGTCCAAACGGAATGAAACCTTCGGGAACGTGATTTTCGGAACAAACATGATCTTGGAGACTTGGACCCTAAGTCAAGAAATAAAGGAGGAAGCCACGAGGTAGGGGGCGCGCCTCCCTCCCTAGGCGCGCCCTACACCCTCGTGGGCCCCCTGTTGCTCCACCGACATACTCCTTCCTCCTATATATACCTACATACCCCCAAACGATCAGAGACGGAGCCAAAAACCTAATTCCACCGCCGCAACCTTCTGTATCCACGAGATCCCATATTGGGGCCTGTTCCGGAGCTCAGCCGGAGGGGGCATCCATCACGGAGGGCTTCTACATCAACACCACAGCCTCTCCGATGAAGTGTGAGTAGTTTACCTTAGACCTTCGGGTCCATAGTTATTAGTTAGATGGCTTCTTCTCTCTTTTTGGATCTCAATACAATGTTCTCCCCCTCTCTTGTGGAGATCTATTCGATGTAATCTTCTTTTTGCTGTGTGTTTGTTGAGACCGATGAATTGTGGGTTTATGATCAAGATTATCTATGAACAATATTTGAATCTTCTCTGAATTATTTTATGTATGATTAGTTATCTTTGCAAGTCTGTTCGAATTATCAGTTTGGTTTGGCATACTAGATTGATCTTTCTTGCAATGGGAGAAGTGTTTAGCTTTGGGTTCAATCTTGCGGTGTCCTTTCCCAGTGACAGTAGGGGCAGCAAGGCACGTATTGTATTGTTGCCATCGAGGATAACAAGATGGGGTTTTATCATATTGCATGAATTTATCCCTCTACATCATGTCATCTTGCTTAAGGTGTTACTCTGTTTTCATGAACATAATACTCTAGATGCATGCTGGATAGCGGTCAATGAGTGGAGTAATAGTAGTAGATGCAGGCAGGAGTCGTTCTACTTGTCTCGGACGTGATGCCTATATACATGATCATACCTAGATATTCTCATAACTATGCTCAATTCTGTCAATTGCTCAACAGTAATTCGTTCACCCACCGTAAAATACTTATGCCCTTGAGAGAAGCCACTAGCGAAACCTATGGCCCCCGGGTCTATCTTCATCATATTAATCTTCCAATACTTAGTTATTTCCTTTGCTTTTTTACTTTGTGTTTATTTTACTTTGCATCTTTATCACAAAAATACCAAAAATATTATTCTATCATATCTATCAGATCTCACTCTCGTAAGTGACCGTGAAGGGATTGACAACGCCTTATCGCGTTGGTTGCGAGGAGTTATTTGTTTGTGCAGGTACGAGGGACTCGTGCGTAGCCTCCTACTGGATTGATACCTTGGTTCTCAAAAACTGAGGGAAATACTTACGCTACTTTGCTGCATCATCCTTTCCTCTTTAAGGAAATCCAACACAGTGCTCAAGAGGTAGCAAGCCGCTCATACTAGATCTTGTACCAGCTGGCGGCGCCACTGCTTCTTCTAGCCCTCCAACATTCGTGAAGGTACAGAGACATTAGACAGACGAGAGGTGAATAAAACTTCACTAGAGCAGAAGAGAAGAGACGAGGGGAGACCCAGAAGGAATTGCTTCACTTGGATCAATCCCGAAGTCCTCTACTGATAAGATCACATAGTCCACCATCAAGAACTCATCAAGAGAGAGCTTCCATCCCGTGAGATTAGTGTTTTTGTAAATTTGATTCATATGTTGACTTGGATATCAAGGTCCAGACAATCGTACCTCTTGTTAGACGAACTACGATATTGTAGATATAAAACTAATAATATAAAGATTAGGAGTGAAAAACTCGCTCTAGTATATTCGTTATACCAACTCTCTATCTTTATTTTTGAGTGCACTCCAAAAACTGGGGTGTAGCCTTCGTATTTTTTAGGTTTGGTGAGTGGGGGGGTGCCCTCTAAACCCAATCATTTCGACGGAGGGAGCTTGTATATATGCCATCGGGAAACCCATCTATTCATGGCCGGCAACGACGCGTTCCCTACCCTGGCTCGCTTCCCACACGCGTCCGTTTCTGTTTCATAACCGCTAAGAGCATCTCCAGTCGCGCCCCCAACAGGCCCCCCCCCAGGCCACTTTTTTGGTGCCAGCGCCAGAAAAACGCCCCAGTCGCGCCCCCAGGACATCGAAAAACACCGGTTCGGCCCTTTTTCCGCCTGGCGGTCACAGGCCGAACCCGGTGCACTTGGAGGCAATTGGGGGCTCCGGCGCAAGGGAAAAGCGCGGCTGGCCCACGCCGTCAGGGGAAAAGTCAAGGTTTTCTTCCCCGAGTCGCCTCCCACCCCCCGCGCCCTCGGCCGCCAGTAGCTATATCCCGATGCCGCCCGCCGCCTTTCACCGCTAGATAGCCATTCCACGCCGGAAAAATAGCAGAGCTTCACCGCGGCAGCCCCTCCAACAGCAGATGGGCGTTTCCGGCCGCCGTTTCCAGCCGCGGAGGGGCAGTTTAGCAGCGGGTACACGCCCACCGGGCGCAAGGTGTTCGGCGATTTTCCTGCCTCGATGATGGACTCGGATGACGAGGAAGCACTCGTCGCGCTGCTGGAGGAGGAAGCCGAGGCCGACGTCCAGGAAGAAGAGCATCTCATGGTGCTCGCGCCCTCGCCCAGCTGCTGGCGAGCAATGAAAAGCAACGGCGAGGTGGCTCAGTGCCGGGGCGGGTGAAAGCAAAGAACCGGCATCGTCTCGAAGACTACTGCATGCTCTACTCCGACTACTTCGCTGATGCTTGATACGTCTCCAACGTATCTATAATTTTTTATTGCTCCATGCTATATTATCTACTGTTTTGGGCAATATTGGGCTTTATTATCCACTTTTATATTACTTTCAGGACTAACCTATTAACCGGAGGCCCAACCCAGATTTGCTGTTTTATGCCTATTTCAGTGTTTTGAAGAAAAGGAATATCAGACGGAGTCAAAACGGAACGAAATCAACTAGAGAAGTTATTTTTGGAACGAAAGCCACACGATGGACTTGGACCCTACGTCAAGGAAGGAAGGAGGAGCTCACGAGGGTAGGGGCGCACCCCCCTGCCTCGTGGGGCCCTCGTGACTCCCTTGATGTACTTCTTCCGCCCATATAACTCCACGTACCCTAAAACTTCCAGAACAGACAATAGATCGGGAGTTCCGCCGCCAAAAGCCTCCGTAGCCACCAAAAACCAATCTAGACCTGTTCCGGCACCCTGCCGGAGGGGGGGAATCCTTCTTCGGTGGCCATCTTCATCATCCTGATGCTCTCCATGATGAGGAGGGAGTAGTTCTCCCTCAGGGCTGAGGGTATGTACCAGTAGCTATGTGTTTGATCTCTCTCTCTCTCTCGTGTTCTTGAGATGATACGATCTTGATGTATCGCGAGCTTTGCTATTATAGTTGGATCCTATGATGTTTTCTTCCCCCTCTTCTCTCTTGTAATGAATCGAGTTTCCCCTTTGAAGTAATCTTATCAGATTGAGTCTTTAAAGATTTGAGAACCCTTGATGTATGTCTTGCCGTGGATATCTGTGGTGACAATGGGATATCATGTGATTCACTTGATGTATGTTTTGGTGACCAACTTGCGGGTTTCGTGACATTGGGAACCTATGCATAGGGGTTGGCACACGTTTTCGTCGTGATTCTCCGATAGAAACTTTGGGGCACTCTTTGAGGTCCTTTGTGTTGGTTGAATAGATGAATCTGAGATTGTGTGACGCATATCGTATAATCATACCCACGGATACTTGAGGTGACATTGGAGTATCTAGGTGACATTAGTGTTTTGGTTGATTTGTGTCTTAAGGTGTTATTCTAGTACGAACTCTAGGGCTGTTTGTGACACTTATAGGAATAGCCCAATGGATTGATTGGAAAGAATAACTTTGAGGTGGTTCCGTACCCTACCATAATCTCTTCGTTCGTTTTCTGCCATTAGTGACTTTGGAGTGACTCTTTGTTGCATGTTGAGGGATAGTTTTATGATCCAATTATGTTAGTATTGTTGAGAGGACTTACACTAGTGAAAGTATGAACCCTAGGCCTTGTATCAACGCATTGCAATACCGTTTACGCTCACTTTTATCATTAGTTACCTTGCTGTTTTTATAATTTCAGATTACAAATACCTTTATCTACCATCCGTATACCAGTTGTATCACCATCTCTTCGCCGAACTAGTGCACCTATACAATTTACCATTGTATTGGGTGTGTTGGGGACACATGAGACTCTTTGTTATTTGGTTGCACTACAACAAAAACTGCCAGTAGAGACGTCAAATTTCATACCTAGAGACATGTTATTTCACCTCTAGGCAACTGTAGAGTCATTTTAGTAAAGCGTCTTTGGAGCGTCTTCCCACGGACCGTCTCAAACCATGTAGACACGCTTATGAAGCGTCTTTACATGACATGGGACACTATATAGGAACGTTCAACATCGTGTCTACACAGGTAGAGACGTTATGATAGACACGCTCATATCACGTCTCTACTCACATAGACACGTTTCATTTGCGTCTCAATACCATTGAGGCGCTTCTGTAAATATGTTCATCATGGGCCCGATGCTTATACACGTTGTGTAGAGATGTTATACTTATCTTTAAATATACATAAGTGACTCGATACAAATGGAATATTTTACTTTAAATATGGTTTGATTTATTTCAAATTTGTATTTCATCATTTCAAATTCGATCATTTTATCATGACATGCCGCACATGCAGATTAATCAAACAATATCATTATATGAAGGAACCATTCCATGTCATAGATTGCATTTGCAAACATCGCGTTATCAAAATTGACAGGCTGAGTTCCCCTTAAAAAAAGGCAAGCTGAGTGGAGCAATTAGCCCGATCAGATACATACACCGAAGTTCAAAACTGAATATTAACAGACATTCATACAGAACATGCAAATAAATAAGAAAATATCCTATAGTCTAGAACTATGGTTCTCATTAAGCTAAAATATAACATAAGCCACAATACTTGTTCATTCACAGACTGTTTCATCAACTGATCCTGGCTCCTTCAGTGCACTCCCTTTTCAAATCCTCAACTACCCAATTACTCCTAGCTCCCTTAATGCACTCTCTTTTGAAATCCTCAACCGCCCTGAAAATGAAAATGAACAATGTTTTAGACAAGTGCAAGATAAGATGTTCTTTGATAAATTATAAGAAGTGTATCATACAAATGCTTCGTTTGAATGGTTGGCTTAGTTTTTTGTACCAAAAAGCCACAAAGATTTTATATCACTAAAGTATCTTAAATGTGGATATTGGAGCACACTCGATGCTTGTATGGAAACATACTTACATGTGAGCAAGGCCAAGCAAAAACATAACCAACATCTCCTACTGGTTGGAATTTTTCATATGGTCTAACCAGTTCACATCTCCTAGATTTGTAGAGCCACGGACAGAGAATGCAACATACTCCCTCCGTCCGAAAAAGCTTGTCCCAACCTTGTCCCTCAAATGGATGTATCTAGCACTAACTTGGTGCTAGATACATTCATTTGAGGGGCAAGCTTTTTCGGACGGAGGGAGTACTGCTCTCCAAGCATGTTTCCTTCAACCACATATGTTCTATATTTACCCCCTAAAGTTCCATTGGTCATGGGTTTGTTTTTATTTCTCAAATTGATTGAAAAGAACAAGACTTCAGTCTTATCCCAGTTTTGCAAGAAATGAAACATTGTTATTCATAAAACTGGGAAGATTTCACTTTACGCAAAGAAGGACAATTTCATAGAGAATTAGACCAACTACAATTATACAACTGTTTGGATACCCAGCATATATGTACCTACTTAGTGACTTGGTGAAGACCACCTAACTTGGCTGCATTGCTATTTTCAGTATGAGCATTCTGCAATTAAATAGGAAGAGGTGTGAATGGAGACACATAATCAGCTCAAGAATGATAATTTCCAGGAGTTCCGATATCATGTACTAGGAATGCACTAAGTAGCGTTATTCTACACATACTTTCGGTCTTCTTAGATTAAGGTTTTGTTACAACATAATAATTTATTTTGAAAGCTAAACATGCATGCATGATGCAAACAAATGAAGTACTCGTCATGTAAACTAGAAGCGTATGCATGTTCTGCCGTGCCGGCCTATAGTGCTGAGTGATCTTGCGACATTGTTTCCATCATATATTCATTGTACTATAATGTAAACCAATGCTAACATGCCAGGCCCAGAACAATTTAAGTTCATTTATGTGATTATAAATTATCAAATGTAACAGTGACCATAAATCAATGAATTATGACATGTTTGATCATAGTATATCAATTGCTAGCCAACATTTGGAAGTTAAAAAAACATTAATCATGAGCCAAATAAACAGGGAAGTTGACTTCATGAATTTTGTCATCAAACTGCGTGAGAAAAATAGTTTGCCATCTAAACTTACACCTCCAGTCCATGATTCCTTTGAAATGCTCTCCCCTCAAATGGGCAAAGAGATGGTAAATGATTTGCATGCTTTATCAAAGGTAACACCTGCTGGGCATGAAAAACATGACCATTTTGTAGTGTCAGGAATGACAACATGATTAGGCATTTATGTTTCTCCTTAGAGATAGCAAGGCTAGTAGGATGTTGAAGTAGCTAAATAATGGACGCTGAATGAAATCAAATCCTGCGCTATAGGCAGAATTAAACTATGAGATAATATTATCAATGGCAAATGATAGCCATTATTAGATAAGAACTGCAAGATAGCAGAAAGAAGAAAATCCTCTCTGCAAACAGGAGAAGTAGAGCCAAATCAGCAGAGTAACACCTATATAACTCTGTTATACTTCTGAATATATATAGTGAGCATTTCATTAAGCAAATAATTAGCATATTTGAATATTATAACTGATATAGTTGGTTTCCAACTAACAAATATTTCCTCCCGATCCTTTTTTTTTGTTGAACTAGATATACTATTCATGCAATCATGCTCATAACAAAAGATACATTATCGTTCTATTCTCTAATTCACTAAGGTAATGAAGAAATTTCAAGTAAAATATGTTCTGTGATTTTTTTTTTGCCGGGTGAAACATAAATGCTATGTGATTGTTGAATACATGGATGCAATCAAAACATGGATGCGCCATTTTCGTGTCCCCTGTCTATCAGATTTTACTTGGTTGTGTGATGTGAAAATTCTCAACATGTTACCAGTTTTCTACTAACTTCGAAACTTAATTCCATTTGTTTGAATGCAGAGGGACATGTGCGGCTGTGGGCTGTGGCTAGACCAATTTGTACTTGCCAGAAAGTAGCAACTACAAACAGACAAGGGAGGCGGCTAGACAGACCTGTATGATCGCATCATTTGAGATCAAGTGGAGTGAGTCCAATAAATAGCGCTCGGGCATGAAATGTCAGAGGTGGAATCGTCCGCTGGTAGCTCCAAGGCAACAATGTTGATGGTCACCAATCCCCGCCCGATGTCTAGAGTTTTGCCGCCAGGGCCGCGCGCGAGGACGGATGGCAAAACGGTGACAAGGAGCGGAGCCAAAGGTGGTTGCTGGCGCCCGGCGCCAACACTACTGCCCCGCAAAGCTGTCATTGCCACGCAACAGGTTGTACGCCAGACACGACGAGCACCGTCCAGGCTGGTAGTTTTTCATCTCTCCCCATGATCTGTAAGCAACACGCAACCCAACCGAGAAGCAATCAGACCGAGCGAACATGCAAACTGTATGTACGCCCAACGTTACTCCTACCAGGCTACCATTTTTCTATTGATGTGACTCCTACCAGGCTACCACGGAGCAGAGCACCTGCAGTTTGCAGAGTTGAACAACTAAACTTTACAGCGATTACGCAGGAAATCAATTTACTACATAAGTATGAGATACTAGAAGAATTTGAGGATTTTCCGTACCATAGCTTGAGCGATCAGATCATAATGGGCAGGGGAACGACGAATCTGGGGTGGCTACCCTAGGCGACACGGATGTACTTCCGTGCTTGCTCTGCATATTCCACCAGTAGGTTGAAGACGAAGTTGTTCGTTGCAGCAGATGCTTCCTCCGATCTGCCGCCCAATCGCCGCCGCCGCCGCCCCTGAGGCAACCGCTGGCCGGTCTCTGTCCCCCAACCTCCGCCGCATCCAATCGCTCGCTGTCCACCGAGTCTCCCTTGGTCCACCACCAAACGAATCGATCGCCGCTCCTGTGTGGAGGCGATGCACATCACCGGCCAGGGAGGTATCCCATTAGATGGATCTGGAGGTTGAAGAAGGAGATAAGTGGGGAGATGGCGGCGTGGGTGAGAGATAATATATACGGGGAGATATTTTCTGGCGGCAAAAGGAAAATAAGAGCGCCAAGGGCCAAAATAATTTCCTCCAAACGAAATGCAGGAAAACTTAATTTTAATCATTTAGAAAAATGACAATTTATTTCTATTACATACTGATATAAATTTCATGCTGTGGATATTGATATTTTTCTAAAAACATGGTCAAACATGCATTAGTTTGATTTAAAAAAACAAATACACTTCAATTAAATGAAGGGATGGGCCAGTGGTCATACACTCTGTTATTATTTTTTGCACAAATGCCATTAAGAAGCACACATCAGCGCCCGCGTCGCTCCACAGACAACCGCCTCCTCCACCGTCTTCCCCCTCACCGCTATCGTGGTGCAACGCCGGAAAAAGCCTGTGTGACAGCGGCAGTGGCGGGCTTCTTCTTCAGGGAGCGGGCACCCCCGGAAGCGGTGTGACTCTTCAAGCCTGTAAGCTCGAAAACAGGGTCACACTAGTATCGGATCTCGTCGTGGGGAATATCCCCAGCATTACATGTCGTGTGGAGATGTATGAAGATCTGTGCCAGAACTCGGTCACCTATGACTAGACATCGCAACTACGACTCTTATGGAGAATCATGGAGAAGAACTAGGCACGTCTAGTGCCTCATAAGACCATTGAACGAACCACCTGATTCCGTCATCGTATGCCATCAAGGCCCCACCACCACAACTTCGACTTCACAACAACAAAACAAGCCGTCGGAGAAGAGCCGACTACGCCCCGACAATATCTACGTCTCCGATATTGCTCCCCTCATCATCGTTGCCACAAAAAGTCTCGACGCCAACACCGGCGTCTTCCACTGACCCCGCTCGCCAATACCCAGCTCCAAAGAAAAAGCCCCATGGGAGGGGGGACATGACACCAAGGTGCCGCCATCGTCTGATAAATCCAAGATAGACTGGGGGCTACACTGTGGATTGGGTCAATGATCACCTACGGCGGAGTTGAAGTTTTGCTCAGAGTTCAAGGATGGCGAGGACGCCTCTAAGGGAGTAGTGATGACGACGACGCATATGTGTTGTCTCAATGAGGCTCTCTTTGGAGTAGTGTGCGGTGGGTATACCTGGCCAAACCTCGGGCCGGGCCTAGCCAAGCCCGAGCCAAAAAACCTGGGCCCGAGCCCGGCCCGACCCGGCCATCGGGCCTAGTTTTTGGGCCCAACCCCAGCCCGTACATGCAAAAGCCCGCTGGGCCTCGGGCTGGGCCTCTTCAGAAAACTGCCAAAAAGACAGGCCCGGGCCCGGCCCGGCCAGGCCACCGGGCTCAAAATCTAGGCCCGAGCCCGGCCCGGGAGCAGCGTCGGGCCGGGCCGGGTCGGGCTTTTTTGGGCCGTGTCGGGCCGGGCCGGCCGGACCGGGCTGCCCATGGCCAGGTCTAGCGGTGAGTTATCTTTTGTGTGTCGCTCATTGGTTGTGTTGGTTTTTCCTAGCTCTTCATAATTAATTGGGCAATTTGGTTTTCTCCAATTAACAGAGCAACTTTTTTTAATAAATGCGGGAATCCTATCATTTCAAGAAAAAATTATTTATTGCTCATATGTTGTCTTGTTTTTTAAAGAAAAATAATAATGATATCAACATATAATTATAATGTTCTGATGTACAATGTCGACTATAAGGAGGAAGGGCATGATGGCACAATGAGTTCACTGAAATTGGCGTTGACCCGGTGTGAGCGCGGTGATCAACACGAGACGAGCAGCTACACAGAATATAGTTTTGTTTCTTCTTGTGCTAGAAGAGAGCACATCCTTCCCACAGGTGCCCATGCACAGTGTGCGGGTTTGCACACATAGCAACTACCTGAAAGTTAAAAAAAAGTTTTGTATCTTCTTCTTATTTTCTTATTTTTATTTTTATTTTACTCTCGTTTTTTCTATTTCATTTTCCACTTCTTTTTCATTAATTCAAAAATATTCAGAATTAATTTTTTTATAAATCCTTCCAAAATTGTTCTGGAATTCAAAATATTATTCATATTTTCCAAAATATTTATTTTTAAATGCTCACATTTTCCAAAAAAATCAGAATTTCATATTTTCTTCACAATATTCAACAAATGTTCGAAAATACAAAAAAATGTTCAGCAATTTTAAAATTTTGTTCATGTTTTCAAAATTTGTACCCTTCAAAATTAATGTTCACTTTTTAAAATATTCTTCATTTAAAAAAATTCCCTTGTTTTTAAGGAATGTTGAGAATATTAAAAAATTATTTTCACTTTAATTTTTTGGGAGGATTTCCAAATTTATTTATGATTTCAAAAAATGTTCAGAATTCCAATTCATGCTAAAAACTGTAATTTTAAATGTAATTTTCATTTTTCTTAATATTTGAGATTTCAATTTTTTGGCAGTTTTTGAAAATAAATAGAAATGTTTCTGAATCTCGACGCTGCAGTGTGTTATTAAATATTGTGCACTTGGCAACATTCACCAAGAGTTATCTGTTCCATTGGCAAGTAGCGGAGTTCAGCCACGCTAGGTTTTGAGTTCAAGTTCGCAAGGTCACTCCGTTTTTTGGGATTTTTAGGTCGCGCGTTAAACTAAATCGCATTGCGTCTGGTGGGCCGGCCCAGTCGTCTGAACCATGTGTGTCGCTCTCCTATATGACACAAGGTCTGGGATGCACGCTCAAAGAGATTTATGTTCCGTGTTTCATCCCAAAAAAATGAGACCTCATCGCCAGCGCTCTCTCCGCCCGATCGTGTTGCTGGCGCCTACACGCACGAACAATTGGGTCGTCCCATTAGAAAAGCACAACATTGATCGCCTCGATTCGCACTCGCTCTGAAAGAAAAAATCTATGTCGATTTGCGGAACTCCCTCAAAAATGTATACCAAATTTGAAGAAAAATCACAAATATGAAAAAGTTCATTCATTTTCAAAGAAAAGGATCATCCATTTGAAAAAAAGTTCATCAATTTTGAAAAGAAACTTGTGGATTTTCAAAAAAAATCATCGGTTTCAAAAAAAGTTCATTGATTTTGAAAGATTTCATCAAATTTGGAAAACAATTCATCGAATTTGACAAAAAGTTCATTGAGTTTGAAAAAAAGTTCATCGAGTTTTAAAAAGTTCATCAACTTTGAAAAAAAGTGCATCGATTTGAAAAAAAGTTCATGAAATTTCAAAAAATTCATTGATTTTGCAAAAAATTCGTCTCATTTGAAAAACTTTATGAATTTAAGGGAAAAAGGTAGAAAAAAAAGAAAAGAAAAAGGAAAGGAAACCGGAAAAACAGCTGCCATTTTTGCATTTATATAAAGAACAGACAAAAAAGGATAGTAGCACATGGGTCATCTGATCCAACTGGTTGGTGTGTTCGCTACTTGAACTAATGAATGGGGTTCGCACCTTTTTTGTGTATTTAAAAACAGGAAAAGCAGACCAGTAGAAGGAAGTGGGCTGGCCCGCTATAAATCCGAGTGTACAGCGGGGGGGTGTGCGCCTAAATGACCTATATTTAGCGCTTGAGGCGCTGAATAGGATTTGGCAAAAAAAACTGAGTTTTGTCAAGAGATTTCTGTTTCATTTGTTGGCAGAGACGGGCAGGTCATTTCCGATTAGTGTTTTGTCCATTTTATTAGTTTGATTCTATTTACAGCCTACTATTGCAAGATTATATGTTATTACTCTTAGAAAAGAAAACTCTTCTCTAAGCCATAGGGTCGTCTTCTAAAACGTCTCAAAAATCGTCCCTACGTATTTACACATCAAAATAATAATGAATGTGATGCACCTGTAAAGGTGAAATTTGTGACGTTATGCACATCGTCCTAAAAAGCGTCTCTACATAATAGATACTTCCTAATGTAGGGGCGAATATAAAAGCGTCTTAGAAAAAGCGTGCCTATTGACATGTTTTGTTGTAGTGTTGCAGGGTTGCTTGAGAGAGACCATCTTCATCCTACGCCTCCTACGGATTGATAAACCTTAGGTCATCCACTTGAGGGAAATTTGCTACTGTCCTACAAACCTCTGCACTTGGAGGCCCAACAACGTCTACAAGAAGAAGGTTGTGTAGTAGACATCAAGCTCTTTTCTGGCGCCGTTGCCGGGGAGGTTAGCGCTTGAAGGTATATCTTTAGATCTTGCAATCGAGTCTTTTAGTTTCTTGTTTTATCACTAGTTTAGTTTATAAAAGAAAATTACAAAAAAAATGGAATTGAGTTTGTCTCATACGCTTCATCTTTTTAATATCTTTCCAGAGTATGATGGAAAGGATAATTGTACTCAAGTGCTAGAAGAAGAAATATATAAAATGTTTGGCACTAAATATTTGAATGATGAGCATGATTGCAATGTTGTTAGTATGAATTCCTTGAATATCCATGATGCTAATGATATGCAAAGCCACAAGCTTGGGGAAGCTATGTTTGATGAGGATGATATTTTTTGTCCCCCAAGTTTTGATGAGCAAATTTATTATGATGAAAGCATGCCTCCTATCTATGATGATTATTGTGATGACATGTATGATTTAAAGAATGATTATAACCATGAAACTTATCATCTTGATCTTAATTTTCAATCACATGATAGTTATTTTGTTGAGTTTGCTCCCACTATTATTCATGAGAAGAATTTTGCTTATGTGGAGAGTAATAAATTTTCTATGCTTGTAGATCATGAAAAGAATGCTTTAGGTACTGGTTATATTGTTGAATTCATTCATGATGCTACTTAAAATTATTATGAGGGAGGAACATATGCTTGTAGGAATTGCAATAATATCAAGTTTCCTCTCTATGTGCTTAAAATTTTGAAGTTATGCGTGTTTTACCTTCCTATGCAAGTTGATTCTTGTTCTCACAAGTTGTTTTCTCACAAAATGCATATGCATAGGAAGTGAGTTAGACTTAAATGTGCTAGTTATATTCTTCATGATGCTCTTTTTATGTTACAATTCTTATCTTTTATGTGAGCATCATTGAAATCGTCATGCCTAGCTAGGGGCATTAAACGATAGCGCTTGTTGGGAGGCAACCCAACTTTATTTTTATTCCTTGCTTTTTGTTCCTGTTTAGTAATAAATAATTAATCTAGCCTCTGTTTATATGTGGTTTTATGCTTTTAATTAGTGTTTGTGCCAAGTAGAACCTTTGGGAAGACTTGGGGAAAGTCTTGTTGATCATGCTGTAAAAAACAGAAACTTTAGCGCTCACGAGAATTGCTGTCATTTTTATTTGGAGAGTGCTATTTAGTTAATTCTTTTTGAAGATGATTAATATATAAATTCCTCAGGTCCAGCAATTTATTTGAGAATTTTATGAGTTCCATAAGTATACGTTTGATCCAGATTACTACAGACTGTTCTGTTTTTGACAGATTCTGTTTTTCGTGTGTTGTTTGCTTATTTTGATGAATCTATGGCTAGTAAAAGAGTTTATAAACCATAGAGAAGTTGGAATACAGTAGGTTTAACACCAATATAAATAAATAATGAGTTCATTACAGTACCTTGAAGTGGTGATTTATTTTCTTATACTAACGGAGTTTACGAGTTTTCTATTAAGTTTTGTGTTGTGAAGTTTTCAAGTTTTAGGTAAGGATTCGATGGACTATGGAATAAGGAGTGGCAAGAGCCTAATCTTGGAGATGCTCAAGTCACCCCAAGGTAATATTCAAGGATAGCCAAGAGCCTAAGCTTGGTGATTCCCCCGAAGGCATCCCCTCTTTCGTCTTCGTTCATCGGTAACTTTACTTGGAGCTATATTTTTATTCGCCACATGATATGTGTTTTGCTTGGAGCGTCAATTTATTTTGTTAGGATTTGCTTTCTGTTTGAATAAAATACCAAGATCTGAAATTATTTAATGTTAGAGAGTCTTCACATAGTTGCATAATTATTCAACTACTCATTGATCTTCACTTATATCTTTCGGAGTAGTTTGTCATTTGCTCTAGTGCTTCACTTATATATTTTAGAGCATGGTGGTAGTTTTATTTTGAATAAATAGATGAACTCTCATGCTTCACTTAGATTATTTTGAGAGTCTTAATAGCATGGTAATTTGCTTAAAATCCTAATATGCTAGGTATTCAAGAATAATAAAATTCTCTTATGAGTGTGTTGAATACTATGAGAAGTTTGATACTTGATAATTGTTTTGAGATATGAAGATGGTGATATTAAAGTCATGCTAGTTGAGTAGTTGTGAATTTGAGAAATACTTGTGTTGAAGTTTGTGATTCCCGTAGCATGCACGCATGGTGAACCGTTATGTGATGAAGTCAGAGCATGATTTATTTATTGATTGTCTTCCTTATGAGTGGCGGTCGGGGACGACCGATGGTCTTTTCCTACCAATCTATCCCCCTAGAAGCATGCGCGTAGTACTTTATTTCGATAACTAATAGATTTTTGCAATAAGTATGTGAGTTCTTTATGACTAATGTTGAGTCCATGGATTATACACACTCTCACCCTTCCACCATTGCTAGCCTCTCTAGTACCGCGCAACTTTCGCCGGTACCGTAAACCCACCATATACCTTCCTCAAAACAGCCACCATACCTACCTATTATGGCATTTCCATATCCATTTCGAGATATATTGACATGCAACTTTCCACCATTCTGTTTATTATGACGCGCTTCATCATTGTCATATTGCTTTGCATGATCATGTAGTTGACATCGTATTTGTGGCAAAGTCACCGTTCATAATTCTTTCATACATGGCACTCATGCATCATTGCATATCCCGGTACACCACCGGAGGCATTCATATAGAGTCATCTTTATTCTAGTATCAAGTTGTATCATCGAGTTGTAAATAAATAGAAGTGTGATGATCATCATTCAATAGAGCATTGTCCCCAAAAAAGAAAGGCCAAATAAAAAAAGAGAAAGGCAAAATAAAAAAACAAGAAAAGCCAAATAAAAAATAAAAAAATAAAAGGGACAATGCTACTATCCTTTTACCACACTTGTGCTTCAAAGTAGCACCATGATCTTCATGATAGAGAGTCTCCTATGTTGTCACTTTCATATACTAGTGGGAATCTTTCATTATAGAACTTGGCTTGTATATTCCAATGATGGGCTTCCTCAAAATGCCCTAGGTCTTCGTGAGCAAGCAAGTTGGATGCACACCCACTAGTTTCTTTTGTTGAGCTTTCATACATTTATAGCTCTAGTGCATCCGTTGCATGGCAATCCCTACTCACTCACATTGATATCTATTGATGGGCATCTCCATAGCCCGTTGATACGCCTAGTCGATGTGAGACTATCTTCTCCCTTTTCGTCTTCTCCACAACCACCATTCTATTCCACCCATAGTGCTATGTCCATGGCTCACGCTCATATATTGCGTGAAGATTCAAAAGGTTTGAGAACATCAAAAGTATGAAACAATTTCTTGGCTTGTGATAGGGGTTGTGCATGATTTAAATATTTTGTGTGGTGAAGATAGAGCATAGCTAGACTATATGATTTTGTAGGGATAACTTTCTTTGGCCATGATATTTTGAGAAGACATAATTGCTTAGTTAGTATGCTTGAAGTATTATTATTTTTATGTCAATATGAACTTTTGTCTTGAATCTTTCGGATATGAATATTCATATCACAAGTAAGAAGAATTACATTGAAATTATGCCAACTAGCATTCCACATCAAAAATTATCGTTTTTATCATTTACCTACTTGAGGACGAGCAGGAATTAAGCTTGGGGATGCTTGATACGTCTCCAACGTATCAATAATTTTTGATTGCTCCATGCTATATTATCTACTGTTTTGGGCAACATTGGGCTTTATTATCCACTTTTATATTACTTTCGAGACTAGCCTATTAACCGGAGGCCCGGCCCAGATTTGTTGTTTTATGCCTATTTCAGTGTTTTGAAGAAAAGGAATATCACACGGAGTCGAAACGGAACGAAATCAACTAGAGAAGTTATTTTTGGAACGAAAGCCACCCGATGGACTTGGACCCTACGTCAAGGAAGGAAGGAGGAGCTCACGAGGGTAGGGGGCGCGCCCACCCCCCTAGGGCACGCCCCCTGCCTCGTGGGGCCCTCGTGACTCCCCTGGCGTAGTTCTTCCGCCTATATAACTCCACGTACCCTAAAACTTCCAAAACAGACAATAGATCGGGAATTCCGCCGCCAGAAGCCTCCATAGCCACCAAAAACCAATCTAGACCCATTTCGGCACCCTGCCGGCGGGGGGAATCCTTCTCCAGTGGCCATCTTCATCATCTCGGTGCTCTCCATGATGAGGAGGGAGTAGTTCTCCCTCGGGGTTGAAGGCATGTACCAGTAGCTATGTGTTTGATCTCTCTCTCTCTCTCTCGTGTTCTTGAGATGATACGATCTTGATGTATCGCGAGCTTTGCTATTATTGTTGGATCCTATGATGTTTTCTTCCCCCTCTTCTCTCTTGTAATGAATCGAGTTTTCCCTTTGAAGTAATCTTATCGGATTGAGTCTTCAAAGATTTGAGAACACTTGATGTATGTCTTGCCGTGGATATCTGTGGTGACAATGGGATATCATGTGATTCACTTGATGTATGTTTTGGTGACCAACTTGCGGGTTTTGTGACATTGGGAACCTATGCATAGGGGTTGGCACACGTTTTCGTCGTGATTCTCCGATAGAAACTTTGGGGCACTCTTTGAGGCCCTTTGTGTTGGTTGAATAGATAAATCTGAGATTGTGTGACGCATATCGTATAATCATACCCACGGATACTTGAGGTGACATTGGAGTATCTAGGTGACATTAGGGTTTTGGTTGATTTGTGTCTTAAGGTGTTATTCTAGTACGAACTCTAGGGCTGTTTGTGACACTTATAGGAATAGCCCAACGGATTGATTGGAAAGAATAACTTTGAGGTGGTTTCATACCCTACCATAATCTCTTCGGTCGTTCTCCGCTATTAGTGACTTTGGAGTGACTCTTTGTTGCATGTTGAGGGATAGTTTTATGATCCAATTATGTTAGTATTGTTGAGAGGACTTACACTAGTTAAAGTATGAACCCTAGGCCTTGTTTCAACGCATTGCAATAACGTTTACACTCACTTTTATCATTAGTTACCTTGCTGTTTTTATAATTTCAGATTACAAATACCTTTATCTACCATCCATATACCACTTGTATCACCATCTCTTCGCCGAACTAGTGCACCTATACAATTTACCATTGTATTGGGTGCGTTGGGGACACAAGAGACTCTTTGTTATTTGGTTGCAGGGTTGCTTGCGAGAGACCATCTTCATCCTACGCCTCCTACGGATTGATAAACCTTAGGTCATCCACTTGAGGGAAATTTGCTACTATCCTACAAACCTCTGCACTTGGAGGCCCAACAACGTCTACAAGAAGAAGGTTGTGTAGTAGACATCAATGCTCCACTTCACGGCGAGAAAACATTTCGGCACCGTTATCGGATGAGCCGAAAGCTCTTCCTCAGGATTGTGAATTCCATTCGGGAGTTCGAAAACTACTTCAAGTGCAAGATGGATTGCAATGGCGCCCTTGGATTCACCTCCATCCAGAAGTGCACGACAGCGATGAGGATGCTTGCATACGAAGCTCCCGGTGATTCACTCAACGACTATGGGCGCATGACCGAGTCCACCAGCATAGAGTGTTTCTACAAGTTCTGTCGGGCAGTGGTGGTAGTGTTTGGACCGCAATACTTGAGAACACCCAATGCGGAAGACACTGCTCGAATCCTAGCACAGAATGCAGCAAGAGGATTTCCTGGGATGCTTGGAAGCATCGACTGCATGCATTGGAAATGGAAGAATTGCCCATTTGCTTGGCAGGGGATGTACAAAGGCGCCAAAGGCAGTTGAAGTGTGGTACTTGAGGCGGTGGCCACATAGGACCTCTGGATTTGGCACTCCTTCTTTGGTATGCCAGGAACTCATAATGACATCAACGTGCTGCAGTGCTCTCCTGTCTTTGCCAAGCTTGTTGAAGGTCATTCTCCTCCGGTGAACTTCGAGATCAATGGGCGGCATTACAACAAGGGGTACTATCTAGCTGATGGCATCTATCCGAGATGGTCGACATTTCTGAAGACGATCTCAAACCCTGTGCCAGGAGGCAAGAACGTCTGGTTTGCAAAGGTTCAGGAGGCTTGTAGGAAGGATGTCGAGCGGGCATTTGGTGTGCTCCAATCTCGATTTGTTGTTGTCTGGTACCCCGCTCAGACCTGGTCGAAAGATCAAATGTGGGAGATTATGACTTGATGTGTCATCTTGCACAACAACATCATCGAGAGCGAGCAAGAAGACCCAGTGTTTGACACTGAACCATACTACAGGTAGGGTCCTCTAGCCGAAGTTGATCACCAGCTACCAGCAACCTGCACTGCCTATCTCAGTATGCGTCAGGAGATCCGAGACCCACAGGTGCATCATCAACTGCAGGAAGATCTAATAGAGCATCTATGGAGGCTCAAGGGCGATGCCGGGCACGACGTTTGATGAAATATGAGTTTTTATTTGTTGAACTATATAATTTGTATCGAACTATTTGTTGTTGTACTATTTTGTTGAAGTGTTTGATATTTCTGTGATGAAATATGTGATAAAAAAATTTATGTGCGTAATTGAACGCCGAACAACGACGAACCACGTCGAATATGGGCCTATTGTCACCCATATGGGCCCTTTATTCGTCGAAATGGGGCTGAAAAGTGGGCCAATATCGATGCCTGGGGCGAGCTGGGGGCGACGACTGGGCGCGAAACCGCCCCCAACACCGATTGTATCGCCGGCTCGCCCCACCGGGGTGGTTTTTATGCGTCCTAGGGGGGCAAACGGCTGGAGATGCTCTAACTCCTCTCCTTTCCCCACAACTCTGCTTCCTTCCCCCTCTCACCCCTCGTCGCTAGATCTCTACCCTAGCCATGTCTCCAAAGGCTTGTTGTGTCGTTAGCCACATGGCCGCGTGATTCAACTGCGCTGTTGAGGCGAGCTCTTCCTCCCGCGATCCCTCTTCTCCTCCAACTGGGAATGAGATTTGGGTGCAACGGGATTGTGCCGCCGCCGCAGATGGCAATGATGACAACAACATGGATGAGGAGGTCGTCCTCCAACTCATTCTTGTTGGCTTAGCCTACGGGCACCGCGCCTAGAGGGGCCTTGAGGAGAGGTGAAGATGGTGGCACTCATGATTGTAGAAGAATAGAGAGGAAGGATTGGTGGATTCGTTGTTGTACTATTTGAGCCTCCTGGGCATATATATCTCTACTCTTATAAAAGACTGAGTTGGTAATGATGGTGTGCCTGCCATCCTATAATATAGACCGTCCAATCTATATCTAACTGATAGAAAGCAAACTATGTCAATTTTGCAAAAAGATACCCGTACCTTTCTGCACATTTGCATATAAGGTCTTCCCTCGTTCATCCTTATCTCCCATAACCTCACTGTTGAGCAATTAAAAAAGGAAGCCTCTGGAACAATCTGGCATGGTGGCCGACTGGCCGCTGTCGGTGTCGTCCATCCCCATGCATCCGCTCAGTCTGAGCTGTTGGGACACGGACGACGCTATCGACGTGCTTGCAGAGGTCAGCATTGTAGAGGATCTGCATCAGCAGTGTACGTATTGAGTTATGTAAACCTGCAAATATCATTAGTTTTTACACATGAGATTACTCCCGCATGGGTTAATTACAATAGATTTTTTGTAAAGTAAATGCATCTTGGTGTTCCGTGCAATGTACGGGCATCTTGCTAGTAGAAGTACATGATTAATTTGGAGTATAAGACAAGATAGAAATAAATTCTACGCTATCCTATGTTTCCTAAGGCTAGTCATAGTGGAAGTAACTTAGGTAGTAACATAGCGCACCTCGAGAATTTTTTGCTTATGTGGCAAGTAGTTAATGAGAAGTAGTAACATAATATGTTACTGTAACATAGCGCTTTCCAAGACAACATGAGTCTACAAGCTATTGAATGAGGCCACATATGACATTAGTACTATGTTACTTTGCACTATGAAGGTAGTAACTTAGACTAGTGTCATGCATATGACACTAGTCTAAGTTACTCCCCATTATGACCAGCCTAACTAATCATGATACTCAGCAATGATGATGGAGTCCCATGACTCGGCCTGCATTGCCGAGGCTGTACGTGCCTGTGCCCGCACCACCGCGTGAGCTCAGGAGGACCACGAGCTCTAGCGGAACCTTGACGAATATCGCGCCAAGCACTAGTGCAGAACCGGGCAATAGCACCAGTTCGTAAGGCCCTTTAGTGCTGGTTCGGTAACCGTCACTAAAGTGTGGGCACTAAAGGTCCCCCCTTTAGTACCGGTTCAGCACGAACCGGTGCTAAAGGGCAACCACGTGGCACGAGCCAGCTCCGGGGGCAAGGAGCCCTTTAGTACCGGTTGGTGACACCAACCAGTATTAAAAGGTTGGGTGGTTTTGGGTTTATGATTTCTTTTTCATTTAATTTTGTGTTTTCCATATAATTCTTTTTCGTTTGCTGGTATTTTACGATACTACATATTGTACACGTTATGCATATATATAAATAGAATTTCTAGTAGAACCGATCATATATGTATATATATATATATCATCGAATGTCTCACAACCACCATTAATTAATTCACACATATACACACACACACACACACACACACACACACATATATATATATATATATATACAATTAGCTAGCTATATACAATTTCTCCTAATTGGTGCCTTCGGAGCCAGTGGCATTAGCCTAATTGGTGCCTTCGGAGCACGATAACAATTGGAAGTGGTTCATGGGGGCGGTAGCGGGTAAAAGTATTCTCCTTTGGGATCTATGACCTGGTCGAGCAAAAATCCCGCTATTTCCTCTTGAATTGCTTCTATGCGGTCCTCTGGTAGGAGCTTCTCCCGCACCTCTTTGAACTGTGGATGACCCACAAGTATAGGGGATCTATCGTAGTCCTTTCGATAAGTAAGAGTGTCGAACCCAACGCGGAGCAGAAGGAAATGATAAGCGGTTTTCAGCAAGGTATTCTCTAGAAGTACTGAAATAAGTGGTAACAGATAGTTTTGTGGCAAGATAAATCATAACGAGCAACAAGTAACAAAAGTAAATAAAGTGCAGCAAGGTGGCCCAATCCTTCTTGTAGCAAAGGACAAGCCGGAACAAACTCTTATAATAGGAAAAGCGCTCCCGAGGACACATGGGAATATCGTCAAGCTAGTTTTCATCACGTTCATATGATTCGCGTTTGATACTTTGATAATTTGATATGTGGGTGGACCGGTGCTTGGGTGCTATTCTTACTTGAACAAGCATCCCACTTATGATTAACCTCTATTGCAAGTATCCGCAACTACAACAAAAGTATTAAGGTAAACCTACCCATAGCATGAAACATGTGGATCCAAATCAGCCCCTTACGAAGCAACGCATAAACTAGGGTTTAAGCATCTATCACTCTAGCAACCCATCATCTACTTATTACTTCCCAATGCCTTCCTCTAGGCCCAATAATGGTGAAGTGTTATGTAGTCGACATTCACATAACACCACTAGAGGCTAGACAACATACATCTTATCAAAATATCAAACGAATACCAAATTCACATGACTACTAATAGCAAGACTTCTCCCTTGTCCTCAGGAACAAACGTAATTACTCACAAAGCATATTCATGTTCACAATCAGAGGGGTAATAATATGCATATAGGATCTGAACATATGATCTTCCACCAAATAAACCAACTAGCATCAACTACAAGGAGTAATCAACACTACTAGCAACCTACTAGCACCAATCCCGGACTTTGAGACAAGAATTGGGTACAAGAGATGAACTAGGGTTTGGAGATGAGATGGTGCTGGTGAAGATGTTGATGGAGATTGCCCTCTCCCGATGAGAGGAGCGTTGGTGATGACGATGGTGATGATTTCCCCCTCCCGGAGGGAAGTATCCCCGGCAGGATAGCTCTGCCGGAGCTCTAGATTGGTTCCGCCAAGGTTCCGCCTCGTGGCGGCGGAGTCTCGTCCCGAAAAGTTCCTTCTGATTTTTTTCTCATCGAAAGACTTCATATAGGAGAAGATGGACGTCGGAGAGCCACCAGGGGGCCCACGAGGTAGGGGGGGCGCCCTAGGGGGGGCGCCCCCCACCCTCGTGAGCAGGATGTGGGTCCCCTGGCCTTCATCTTTGGCATGGATTTCTCTTTATTTATTTTAAGATGTTCCGTGGAGTTTCAGAACTTTTGGAGTTGCGCAGAATAGGTCTCTAATATTTGCTCCTTTTCTAGCCCAGAATTCTAGCTGCCGGCATTCTCCCTCCTTATGTAAACCTTGTAAAATAAGAGAGAATAGCCATAAGTATTGTGACATAAAGTGAAATAACAGTCCATAATGCAATAAATGTCGATATAAAAGCATGATGCAAAATGGACGTATCAACTCCCCCAAGCTTAGACCTCGCTTATCCTCAAGAGAAAAGCCGATAACAATAAATATGTCCTCATGTTTAGAGGTAGAGGCGTCGATAAAAATAAAATACGGACATGAAGGCATCTTGATTATTCTCATAATAGCAACATATATAGCTTTTGTCATATGATTACTTATGTTCAAGTGATGATCTATTCACAATGCAAAAGTATAAATCATAAACCTTATTGGGCTCCAACAAACTATAATCTCAGTCATTGAAGCAATTGCAATTTATCATAACATCGGAAAGAGTCTATGTCAGAGCTAAAAAGCAAGTCCACATACTCAATTATCATTTAGTCCTCCATAATTGCTAACACTCACGCGATACTTGTGGTTACGGAGTTTTAATCGGACACAGAGAAAGATAGGGGCTTATAGTTTTGCCCCACAACCTTTTACCTCAAGGGTAATGTCAACAATAATGGTTCATGCTCCCCTACATCCAATTAGATATATATATATCATGTTCTTTCCAACATGCTGAGCTTGCCAAATGATAAAATGAAAAAGAAAAGGTGAATATCACCATGACTCTTGCATAAGGTAGAAGATAATAATAAAGGATAGGCCCTTCGCAGAGGGAAGCAGAGGTTGCCATGCGCTTTTATGGTTGGATGCATAAAATCTCAATGCGAAAGAACGTCACTTTATATTGCCCCTTGTGATATGAACCTTTATTATGCAGTCTGTCGCTTTTATTACTTCCACATCACAAGATCGTATAAAGCTTATTTCTCCCACACCAATCAATCATACATATTTAGAGCAATTTTTATTGCTTTGCACCGATGACAACTTACTTGAAGGATCTTACTCAATGCATGGGTTGATATGGTGGACTCTCATGGAAAAACTGGTTTAAGGGTATTTGGAAGCACAAGTAGTATTTCTACTTGGTGTTGAGAATTTGGCTAGCATGAGGGGGAAAGGCAGGCTTAACAAGTTAGAGGATCCATGACAACATACTTTATCTCAGATATAAGAAAGACATAACTCATTACGTTGTCTTCCTTGTCCAACATCAACCCTTTAGCATGTCATATTTTAATGAGTGCTCCCAGTCATAAAAGATGTCAATGATAATATATCTATATGTGAAAACCTCTCTTTCCTTATTACTTCCTATTAATTGCAACAATGACCAAAGCTATGTCTGCCAACTCCCAACAACTTTTAATCATCATACTCTTTCTATGTGAAGTCATTACTCTCAGTAATATCAATATGAACTCTTTGTTTCTTTTTATTCTTTTTCTCTTTTCTTTTATTCACCCAAGATCATGGCAAAATAATCAAGCCCTTGACTCAACACTAATCTTTATTATATATAACTCATGGACTCGATTACATAGAGAGATCAAAAAGCAAAACTCAAAACTAGATCATGCCATAAACTTTATTCCACTAGATCAAGATACTACTAATAGGATCGAACTAAGAAAAACGATAAAGATAGGAGTTGTGATGGTGATACGATACCGGGGCACCTCCCCCAAGCTTGGCAGTTGCCAAGGGGAGTGCCCATACCCATGTGATTATATCTCCTTTGTCGGTGAAGAAGGTGGTGGTGATGTTGGCTTAGTTGATGGCTTAGGCTTCTCCCTTAATTTGCGCTTGAGGACGGCATTTTGATCCCTCAGATCATCAATCTCCCACTCCAGGGTTAATATCTTTTTGCATAGGTCCTGCTTATTTTCCTGCAAGAGACGAAAAGGGATAAACTCGAACTTGGGTTTCCTTACCCTATCAGGGAGACTTGACTTTTTGAACTCCACGTGCATGTCCCCAAGTTGAGGTAATGGTGCTTCATCTTCATCTGAGCTCGTCTCCTCCTTCCCCTTGGGTTCATAGTCCTATTCTTCCTCCGTGGTCCATCCATCGTGTTCCACATCTCCATAGACCTTTGGATTTGCTAAGTAATCATCCACATAGCTTTCTCCTTCCGAATCCTGGGAAGACATGTTGATTTAATCTGCAACAGGACAGCTCAAAACAAAAACAGAGGATATTTGCGTGATATGGGAGTCAAAACCTCCGGGAGGTTATATAATGATTTTTACCGACCAGAATACGTATCGTGCAAGAAAACGAAGTCCGGAAGGCACACGAGGTGCTCACGAGGTAGGGGCGCGCCCAAAGGGTAGGGCGCGCCCACCACCCTCGTGGGGCCCTCGTGTCCTTCCCAGACTGCTACTTATTTTTCTATTTTTCTAAATATTCCAAAATGGAGAAATATTGCCTTAAAATTTGTTTTGGAGTCGGTTTACTTACCGTACCACATACCTATTCCTTTTCGGAGTCTGAAACGTTCCGGAAAGTGTCCCTTATGTATTCCTCCGGGGTTACAGTTTCAATAATATTGGTTTCAACATTTATGGGATTACCTGAGATATAATGTTTGATTCTTTGACCGTTTACCACCTTCGGATTTGTGCCCTCGAAGTTGTTGATCTTTATGGCACCGGAACAATAGACCTCTTCGATAACATAGGGGCCTTCCCATTTGGAGAGAAGTTTTCCTGCAAAAAATCTTAAACGAGAGTTGTATAGCAATACATAATCACCTACATTAAACTCACGCTTTTGTATCCTTTTGTCATGCCATCTTTTAACTTTTTCTTTAAACAACTTGGCATTTTCATAAGCTTGGGTTCTCCATTCATCAAGTGAGCTAATATCAAATAACCTCTTCTCACCGGCAAGTTTAAAATCATACTTGAGCTCTTTAATAGCCCAATACGCCTTATGTTCTAGTTCGAGAGGTAAGTGACATGCTTTTCCATAAACCATTTTATACGGAGACATACCCATAGGATTTTTGTATGCAGTTCTATAAGCCCATAACGCATCATCAAATTTCTTGGACCAATTCTTTCTAGACCTATTAACAGTCTTTTGCAAAAATAATTTGAGCTCTCTATTGCTCAACTCTACTTGACCACTAGACTGAGGGTGATAAGGAGATGCAATTCTATGATAAACATCATATTTAGCAAGCATTTTACGGAAAGCACCATGAATAAAGTGTGAACCACCATCAGTCATTAAATATCTAGGGACTCCAAACCTTGGGAAAATAACTTCTTTAAGCATTTTAATAGAAGTGTTATGATCAGCACTACTAGTTGGAATAGCTTCTACCCACTTAGTAACGTAATCAACACCAACTAAAATATGTGTGTATCCATTAGAGGCAGGAAAAGGTCCCATATAATCAAAGCCCCAAACATCAAACGGTTCAATAACAAGTGAATAATTCATACTCCCTCCGTCCGGGTTTATTGGGCCTCTTAGCAAACTAGCGACGGACTGTTTTTGTAAGGCTCCGATCGATGTGCGTGTTCACTTTCCTCGATCCCCTCTGCTGAACGCGCGCCGGTTGGCTGCTGTTTTTTGTGAGTCGATGCATGCACACATAGAACCAGCTATACGCAATAACTACCGCATGTGCAGGTGCGCTGATTCGTTGCATGCAAAAGCAAAACCAGCAACCAGCTGCCATGACGCTTGGAAATAACTGCAGACTAATCTAATTGGTTGCAGTTATGCTCAGAAATCATGGGTGCTTGTCAATAATATTCTCCCTTGGCACTCGAGCTTTGGCTAGCAGGCCCAATAAACCCGGACGGAGGGAGTAGGCATTTCTTGACGTCTACTAATATTACCAATTCTTTGACATTCATCACAAGACAAGACAAACTTACGGGCATCCTTGAAGAGAGTAGGCCAATAAAAACAGATTGCAATACATTATGTGCAGTTCTATCTCCAGCGTGGTATCCTCCATAAGCCTCGGAGTGACACTTGCGTAGGATCTGTTCCTGTTCATGCTCAGGTACACAACGTCTAATAACACCATCTACTCCTTCTTTATAAAGATGTGGGTCATCCCAAAAGTAATGTCTTAAATCATAGAAAAACTTTTTCTTTTGTTGGTATGTGAAGCTAGGTGGTATAAATTTAGCAACAATATAATTAGCATAATCAGCATACCAAGGGGTACTATGAGAGGTACTTATAACATTTAATTGTTCATCAGGAAAGGTATCATTAATAGGTAGTGGGTCATCAAGAATATTTTCTAACCTAGACAAGTTGTCTGCAACGGGGTTCTCAGCTCCCTTTCTATCAACAATATGCAAATCAAATTCTTGTAGCAAGAGAACCCATCTAATAAGTCTAGGTTTAGCATCTTTCTTTTCCATAAGGTATTTAATAGCAGCATGATCAGTTTGAATAGTTACTTTAGAATCAACAATATAAGGTCTGAACTTATAACAAGCAAATACAACTGCTAAAAGCTCTTTTTCAGTAGTAGCATAATTTCTTTGAGCATTGTCTAGAGTCTTACTAGCATAATGAATAACATTTAATTTCTTATCAACTCTTTGCCCTAGAACATCACCTACAGCATAATCACTAGCATCACACATAATTTCAAAGGGTAAATTCCAATCAGGTGGCTGAACAACAGGTGCAGAGACTAATGCTTTCTTAAGTATTTCAAATGCTTCTACACAATCATCATCAAAGACAAATGGTATATCTTTCTGCAATAAATTAGTCAGAGGCCGAGAAATTTTTGAGAAGTCCTTAATGAACCTCCTGTAAAATCCGGCGTGACCAAGGAAACTTCTTATACCTTTGATGTCCTTGGGACATGGCATATTTTCAATAGCATCGACCTTGGCTTTATCAACTTCAATACCTCTTTCAGAAACTTTGTGCCCCAAGACAATACCTGCATTAACCATAAAGTGGCACTTTTCCCAATTCAAGACAAGATTAGTTTCTTCACATCTCTGCAAAACTCGATCAAGATTTCTCAAGCAATCATCAAAAGAGGAACCATAGACGGAAAAATCGTCCATGAAAACCTCACAAATCTTTTCACAAAAGTCAGAGAATATAGCCATCATGCATCTTTGAAAGGTAGCAGGTGCATTACATAAACCAAAAGGCATACGTCTATAAGCAAAAGTACCAAAAGGGCATGTAAAAGTAGTCTTTGATTGATCTCTAGCCGACACAGGTATTTGAGAGAAACCAGAATAACCATCTAGAAAGCAATAGTGTGTATGTTTGCATAATCTTTCTAGCATTTGATCAATAAAAGGTAAGGGGTAATGATCTTTCTTAGTAGCTTTATTTAATTTGCGGAAATCAATTACCATCCTATAACATGTGATAATTCTTTGTGGAATCAATTCATCTTTATCATTAGGAACAACAGTAATACCTCCCTTCTTAGGGACACAGTGGACAGGACTTACCCACTCACTATCAGCAACGGGATAGATTATACCTGCCTCCAGAAGCTTGAGTATTTCTTTTCTTACCATTTCTTTCATTTTAGGATTCAGACATCGTTGAGGATCACAAACTGGTTTGGCATCTGCTTCCAAATTTATTTTATGTTGACATAGAGTGGGACTAATGCCCTTAAGATCATCAAGAGTATATCCAATAGCAGCATGATGCTTCTTCAGAGTTTTCAATAATCTTTCTTCTTCATGCTCTGGAAGGTTAGCACTAATAATAACAGGATATATCTTCTTTTCATCAAGATAAGCATATTTAAGATTATTAGGCAAAGGTTTAAGCTCAAACACGGGATCACCCTTGGGTGGAGTAGGATCCCCTAAAATTTCAACAGGCAAATTGTGTTATAGAATAGGTTCCTGTTTAAAGAATACTTCATCTATTTTCCTTCTTTCATTCATGAACATATCATTTTCATGGTCTAGCAAATAGTGTTCTAAAGGATCACTAGGAGGTACGGCAATAGAAGCAAGACCAATAATTTCATCCTTACTAGGTAATTTTTGCTCACGATGTTGTTTACTAAATTTAGACAAATTAAACTCATGAACCATGTCATCCAAGCCAATAGTAACAACATTCTTTTTGCAATCTATCCTAGCATTAACAGTGTTCAAGAAGGGTCTACCAAATATAATGGGACAAAAGCTATCTTGTGGGGAACCAAGAACAAGAAAATCAGCAGGATATTTAGTTTTCCCACACAAGACTTCAACATCTCTAACAATTCCCATTGGTGAAATAGTATCTCTAATAGCAAGTTTAATAGTAACATCAATTTCTTCTAACTCAACAGGTGCAATGTCATGCATAATTTCTTTGTATAAGTCAATAGGTATTGCACTAGAACTAGCACCCATATCACATAAGTCATGATAACAATGATCTCCTATTTTAACAGAAATAACAGGCACGCCTACCACAGGTCTATGTTTATCTTTAGCACAAGGTTTAGCAATTCTAGCAGTTTCACCTTCGAACTGAATAACATGCCCATCAATATTATCAGACAAGAGATCTTTAACAATAGAAATATTAGGTTCTACTTTAACTTGCTCAAGAGGTGTATAAGTTCTAATATTGCTTTTAGGAACAACAGTTGAAGCTTTAGCATGATCCTTTATTCTAACAGGGAAAGGTGGTTTCTCAACATAAGAAGTAGGAACAATAGGATCATTATAAGTGACAGTCTTTTCTTCAACTTTAATAGGTGCAGCTACTTTTACTTCTATTGGAGGATGATATTTAAACCACTTCTCCTTAGGGAGATCAACATAAGTAGCAAAAGATTCACATAAAGAAGCCACTATCTCAGAGTCAAGTCCATATTTAGTGCTAAACTTACGGAAAATATCGGTGTCCATAAAAGATTTAACACAATCAAACTTAGGTGTCATACCTGACTCCTTACCTTCGTCGAGGTCCCAATCTTCAGAGTTGTGTTTAATTCTATCCAATAAATTCCATCTGAATTCAATAGTCTTCATCATGAAAGAGCCAGCACAAGAAGTATCGAGCATGGTGTGCATTGTTTTCAGAAAGCCGAGCATAAAAGCTTTGCATAATTATTTCTCTCAAGAGCTCATGATTGGGTCATGAATATAGCATTGATTTAAGCCTCCCCCAAGCTTGAGCGATGCTTTCTCCTTCACGAGGCCAGAAATTGTATATATAATTGCGATCACGATGAACAAGATGCATAGGGTAATACTTTTGATGAAATTCCAACTTCAATCTTTTATAGTTCCATGATTTCATATCATCACATAGCCTATACCATATCAATGCGTCTCCCTTCAAAGATAAAGGGAAGACCTTCTTCTTAGCAACATCATCGGGTATACCTGCAAGCTTAAATAATCCACAAACTTCATCCACATATATTAAGTGCTCATGAGGATGCTTTGTTCCATCTCCTGTAAAAGGGTTAGCTAGAAGTTTTTCCATCATACCCGAAGGAAATTCAAAAGGAGTTTCATTTTCAATAGGTTCAGTAGGTTGAGGAGCAACTCTTTGCTCTACTGGACGGGGTGAAGATACCCCGAACAAGCCCCTCAGAGAATTACTTTCCATAGTAGCAAGTGACAGTAAATTTCAGCACACTATATAATTTTTTCCTTACCAAATTCCACCTACCAAAGGCGCTACACTCCTTGGCAACGGCGCCAGAAAAGAGTCTTGATGACCCACAAGTATAGGGGATCTATCGTAGTCCTTTCGATAAGTAAGAGTGTTGAACCCAACGAGGAGCAGAAGGAAATGATAAGCGGTTTTCGGCAAGGTATTCTCTGCAAGTACTGAAATAAGTGGTAACAGATAGTTTTGTGGCAAGATAAATCGTAACGAGCAACAAGTAACAAAAGTAAATAAACTGCAGCAAGGTGGCCCAGTCCTTTTTGTAGCAAAGGACAAGCTGGAACAAACTCTTATAATAGGAAAAGCGCTCCCGAGGACACATGGGAATATCGTCAAGCGAGTTTTCATCACATTCATATGATTCGCGTTCGATACTTTGATAATTTGATATGTGGGTGGACCGGTGCTTGGGTAATGTTCTTACTTGAACAAGCATCCCACTTATGATTAACCTCTATTGCAAGCATCCGCAACTACAACAAAATTATTAAGGTAAACCTAACCATAGCATGAAACATGTGGATCCAAATCAGCCCCTTACGAAGCAACGCATAAACTAGGGTTTAAGCTTCTGTCACTCTAGCAACCCATCATCTACTTATTACTTCCCAATGCCTTCCTCTAGGCCCAAATAATGGTGAAGTGTTATATAGTCGACGTTCACATAACACCACTAGAGGCTAGACAATATACATCTTATCAAAATATCAAACGAATACCAAATTCACATGACTACTAATAGCAAGACTTCTCCCTTGTCCTCAGGAACAAACGTAATTACTCACAAAGCATATTCATGTTCATAATCAGAGGGGTAATAATATGCATATAGGATGTGAACATATGATCTTCCACCAAATAAACCAACTAGCATCAACTACAAGGAGTAATCAACACTACTAGCAACCTACTAGCACCAATCCCGGACTTTGAGACAAGAATTGGATACAAGAGATGAACTAGGGTTTGGAGATGAGATGGTGCTGGTGAAGATGTTGATGGAGATTGCCCTCTCCCGATGAGAGGAGCGTTGGTGATGACGATGGTGATGATTTCCCCCTCCCGGAGGGAAGTATCCCCGGCAGGACAGCTCTGCCGGAGCTCTAGATTGGTTCCACCAAGGTTCCGCCTCGTGGCGGCGGAGTCTCGTCCCGAAAAGTTCCTTCTGATTTTTTTCTCATCGAAAAACTTCATATAGGAGAATATGGACGTCAAAGAGCCACCAGGGGGCCCACGAGGTAGGGGCACACCCTAGGGGGCGCGCCCTAGGGGGGGCGCGCCCCCCACCCTCGTGAGCAGGGTGTGGGTCCCCTGGCCTTCATCTTTGGAGTGGATTTCTCTTTATTTATTTTAAGATGTTCCGTGGAGCTTCAGGACTTTTGGAGTTGCGCAGAATAGGTCTCTAATATTTGCTCCTTTTCCAGCCCAGAATTCCAGCTGCTGGCATTCTCCCTCCTTATGTAAACCTTGTAATATAAGAGAGAATAGCCATAAGTATTGTGACATAAAGTGAAATAATAGTCCATAATGCAATAAATATCGATATCAAAGCATGATGCAAAATGGACGTATAAACTGCTAAGAAGGAGATCAATATGCATGTGTATTAGTTGTGTGACTAGATATCGATAATGGTGTAAAAATTGTGAATAGTGTTCTGACAAACGTACCCACTCATGTCTTTGAGATCTGCTCCTTTCGGACGCCATCATGCGAATGTTCTCGCAAACGTAGTATGCACACAGATTATTCCCCGGCGCTTGCTTCAGGGCCTTTACGAGAATGGAATTTGATCAGATAATAATTAATCAAGCATGATAATTAAAGAGATGGCAGCTAGCTAGTACTACTTAATTACTTACCATGGGTCGATACCATTTCAGATTTCATATCCATTGGCCTGGAGTGACGCTGATGAACTTTGCCCAAGCCCTGCCCGCCGACAAAGAAAATAAATAAATGGGTTATTAAATAGTTGTTATCATGAAATGACGAACTAATTAAATAGGCCGAGATATAGTTAATAATGATTGAAATTACCTGTTGACTATCCCCTTCACGATGGTGTAGTCAGTTGGTTTCTTAAGTAGTGAGTCTAGTACTTCAACTGTTCCTTCATCAACTTTAATGATTAACAAGATCCAGTGAAATCTGCATGCACACACGTTTGCATGTCTTAATTAAGCGGGCATATGTAAGCAAAAACATGTAGCTAGCTAGTAGGCAAAAACAGAATCTGTAGTACAAGACAGTGTGACTCAAGTTGTAAGGAAGTAGTATATCTTCATTGTATTTGAGGCGCTTGAAGAACTCTAGCATGCTTTCCTCTACATTTTTTTCGTAATATGGATCTAATTTTCATGTGTATTCATTAATGGTATTTGGGTCAACGAACCCAATGCCATAGCGTCCACTTTTTTTCATTTCATAAATCTTCATCCTGCATAATACCACAGAAAAGAATATAGTGAGGATAATTGCAGGTAATGATTGATCAAAATGATCACTACAGCTAGCTTGAGACTTAAATTACACTAAGAAATCACTTACAGACAATAGCAACTGATGGTAGATTTGTCGAGTGCGTCTTGATTGTATAACTGAAATAGTTCTGAATACTCAACGGACACAGCTTTCTCATGGTAGTAATGATCCTTCTTGACATTCACCATGCGGGACTCTCGATTGAAAATCTTGGTAATGTCCATGTACCATTGATGCAATTCATACATTCTCGTTGGGAGCTTCTTGACCTCGTCTGGCTCGACCAAAGGTTGGCCCCGGACATATTTCCGTTTTATTTCCTCCTCTCTAGTCGGAGACATGGGCTCGATATCGAGGAGTTGTCCAACAGTGATCATGAGGATTTTAGCCTGCTCAATATGCTCCTCGGTTATTACCACATCGCCTAACCCGGGAACATAAACGATTTGCCCACAATAATATTGGACGTGCCTACTCTCATGTGTTGTTGGCACAACAAGCGGGGGGCACTACAATAAAAATCCCTCTATAGCAACACATCTAGCAACGGAGATGGCATATGCGTTGACGGGCCCTGGACTCCACCTCCCCACCTCCCCACGAATAGTTAACCTCCTCTCTTAAATCTAAAGAAAAAACCTCCTCTCTCTGCCCACCTCCTCCTTAATTATCTACACCTTCTCCACATCACACGGCCAAGCATGTGAAAAAGGGGGGCAACATGAACTTATCTCATTGCGGGTCGCCACCACAAATCCTCCATCGATCTCACCTGATCCGTCGCCGCCGTCACCACAAATCCTCCATCTATCTCACCTGATCCACCGTCCCGCCGCCATTGGCTTGGCACTGCATCTAGGTTTTCCCACTTGATCCTTGAGTTTTCCCTTCCACGATGTGTAGATGAGTAGATCACAGCTGGACAAGAAAACTCTCAGTGCACCATCGTCCATGCCCACCGCCGGCACCATCACGCTCTCCCTAGAAGCCCCACTCCCCCCGCTCCATTTTTACAGTCACCGCCCAGAACAACTACAAGACGAATACACACAAGGTTCTTCTCGCCTTCTTCTGGATTTTCTCTTTGACTTTGTTGCCTTGGGGGCGTTTGTTAATTCCTTCTATGGTGTGTGTATGCGAAGGTGTCGGAGATGCGGTTGAGGGCGACGGGGATGTGGATAGGATGGGGAAGGTCATGCGACGCTACGCCGGGAGGCAGCATCTACTCCGCTATAAGAACGCTAAGCAAAGTAAGAGGCTCTAAAAGACGATATATGCTTCTTCAGATTATGCACATTTTTTCTTCCTTTTTCAGCTAATCCTTGTTCAGTTATGAGAAGTCAATAAGAATTCAGTACTGCCAGAATTGTCCACGGTCATGCAGTTTGGTTGATGTCATGTTTTGAATGCTTGGTGAGATTTCCAGGGCTTCATTTGTGTTGTGCCTTTCTTTGTACCATCCAGGTTCCGCCAAAATATAGCTTCTCCTTTTTAGTTACTACAAGTTAGGCTTGCTTCTTTCAGTTTCGTATTTAGATCTCCTTGTGCAGGTTGTCACTAGTTGTCTTAATTAATTTAGATAAATGCCACTTTGTTTAGCTGTTGTTTGATAGAAATTTGGATCATATGTCAATAGTGCAAGGGGCAGGGCGCTACTTGATGGGCCGACAAACCGGAGGTTCTGTTGTGGTTCCCAGATGCACAACAGCGGTGCGGTGACTTCCATATGCACAAGCCTGGGGTGACGACTACGAGATGTACAGAAGTGGCACGGCCGCTCTACAGCGATGTTTTGTAGTGCAGTACGGTCAGTTAGCCATCCGCCTCATCCCATCCAATTCAGTACCATAGCTCAGTCACCTAGGCCGATATATGTGTTCATATTTCTAAAGCCACATTGATGCAGGCATCACTTACTGTAGTTTTTTATGGCTCTCTATGGTTTTGCGTTTCTTGTATGTCTATTGATTTATACTTCTTGATACGAACTTAGCCATATTCCTACGGTACAATGCAAGATGCAGCAGCTAGAAGTTTATATGAATATTACTAGGTGTAGTAGCATCTATTAATTTTGTACTAGTATAGTTGTTCAGCCAAGTAGGAAAAGTTAGATGCATGTACATGTATGAAACTGACTATGCAGTATTCAAGTTTCCAACAATTTTTTCGTTGAAAAAAACTAATCACTGTTGAAAAAGTACCTTTCAATTTTGACAGTAATCTTTTACTGGAAACTCTGAACCATCTCGCCTGACAAAAGTTTATCTATTATTAAATATATTGGCAATACCAAAGTGCATAAGTTTCTTTGTATTTTAGATTATCTTAAGAGAGTTCAAATTTAGAGAACCATTTGGTCTCGAGACCTTTGTGTTAGTAATGATGTTCTCTTGACTTATCCATTCTAACCATGGTATTGGCTTATGGAGATCTTAGTTTGTCTATGGAGTAACTTTAATGTCAGTATACATACATTTGAAATATTGGTTTGTGGTCTTCTAAATTACGAATACATATGTTGTATATATCTCCAGATTACAGAAACTGGATTATTCCAGGTAGTGACCATGTTACATAGTGACTATGACGTAAGGACAACACATGGTTCAGGTTTGCCACTTGTGTTTTACTACATTTTAGTGTAGGTCATGTATGTGTAATTTAAATTTATAACTTTGAAACCACAGCTTGTGAATCCTAGCACCACTACTGGTTCGATGTCAATATGCCTGGGACTGAAACATAGAAGATCACTAGTGCCAGACTACAATGTAATTTGTAACTGTAGTTCTATCACTACAAAGGGAAATTGGACTACTAATTGCAATCCTGAATATTAGGTTTGCTGGACGTGGCTTTGCTGGCTCTCTCCATTCATGAAGGGAGATCGGGAGTTGGTCCTTCACAACAACTCTGCACTGACGAATGAACTTGTCCGCAATCTTCTTAGGCGCTAATGGTTCGCCATTAGGTTTGATGGCCTCGATATTGTACTTTACGCCCTCCTTCAACTTTTTGTTCGGGCCTCGTTTCATGTTGCCTGAAGATTTCCTCGATCCGGATGGCTGAAAGAAGAAAGATCGATTCATTAATATATCTTCAAGTCATTTAAAACATGTGATGATCACCAGATGCCTGCTTATATAAATATATATACCTCGCCGGTCTTTGTTGTTTCAAGATCAACATTTTCTTCGTCATGTTCGTAGTTCATGACTTCATCAATTTGGTCGTCGCGATCGAATATCATATCACCCTCCCCGGTGTTGTTTAGATATTCGAAGCCGTCATAATCTTCTTCATCCTGATCATCATCTGGCTCGCGAGGATTGCGTATGATATTGAACAGGGCCTCTTCTCCCTCTCTGCCGGTATTGTCCGCCATAGGTTTTATTTAACTAATCCAAAAGAAATATATTCAAATTACAATGCATGGATGCAATCAATTAATAAGAAAAAACTGAATCAATCATAGTACATAATAAGCCTCATCGAATATAATCTCGAATACGTCATCTTGAATAATAGATATAATCTCGAATACATCGTCTCAAATAATATATATAATCTCGAATAAATCATCTCGAATATTATATATCGAATACATCACTAGCTAGCTAGCTAGCTAGCTAATAAAGATCGAATACTAGAGAGTAATCTAGGCGGTGGACAACCAAAGTGAAGGAATCATCACTGGATCATAGCTCGGGTGATCTCCCCAAAGAACCTGCCAGGTATTGGAGAACCTGACGTCCATAGCAGCCATGTAGCGATGGACGTGCTCGTCCTCCTCCCTGACACGGCGACGTACCACCTCAGGCGGGGCCGTCTCCCTCCGCACCGAAAGTGGCCCACGCGAACACCACCAAAGGAGATGAGGGTCGACGACGGGACCCGGGGCCGGGTTCCTCACCAAGCGTCGCGCCCCTGAAGGTAGCACCTCCCAGTGCCATCCCAGCGGAGCCTAGTCCCGAATATGGGTCCTCTGAAGCAGGACGTCGTCGTGAACGGGTCGACGGCGAGGATGCGGGCCGGGCATCATCGACAACAAATACTATATGCCGCAAAAGTAAAGTAACATTTTTTAAATGATGGATTGTGATTTCATATATGGAAATTCTAAATTTTATAACAAAAACTAACATTTCTAATAATTCTATAACTAAAACTAACATTTCTAATATTTCTATAACTAAAAAACATTTCTATATAACTAACAATTCTATATAACTAACATTTCTAATATAACTAACATTTCTAATTTTTCTATATAACTAACATTTCTATATAAATAACATTTCTAATATAACTAACATTTCTATATAACTAACATTTCTAATATTTCTATATAACTAACATTTCTAATATTTCTATAACTAAAAAACATTTCTATATAACTAATATTTCTAATAATTCTATAACTAAAAAACAGAAAGATTGCTAACATTTCTATAACAATGTGTGTGTGTGTGGTACATGGCGGCCGGGGCAGGAGCTCACCGGCGAGGCGCGACGATGGGGGCGGCGATGGGGACGGGGAAGGAGACGGAGACGGCGACGGGGACGGGGCGGCGACGATGGGGACGGGGCGGCGACGACGGGGACGGGGCGGCGACGACGAGGACGGGGACGGGCCGGGCAGGGACGACAGGAGGACGGGGCGCGGCGCGGCGACGGGGACGGCGACAGCGATGGACGGCAATGGGGACGGTGACGGACGGTGACGAGGGGTGGCGGCGACGGGGCAGAGGAGAAAGAAGCAGAGGGAGAGATGAGAAACTGACAAATTTTTTGAAGTGTTTTCTTATATAGAACAACCTTTAGTACCGGTTGGAGCCACAAACCGGTACTAAAGGTCTATTTTGGCCAGGCCAAGCGGCGGGAACGGCACCCCTTTAGTACCGGGTGGTGGCTCCAACCGGTACTAAAGACCCTCCCCCCCTTTAGTACCGGCTTGAGCCACCACCCGGTACTAAAGGGGGTGCACTGGCGCAGGTGCGGTGCGTCATGTTTAGTCCCACCTCACTAGCCGAGGGGCGTCCGCACTGGTTTATAAGCCCCAGTGCGGTAGCTCCCTCGAGCTCCTCTCCAAAGCAGGCCTACTAGGCCTAAACGTTCTATGCTGCCCTGTGGGCCTACTGGGCATTTGCGGGCCTGCATCCTGGCTCAACAACAGGTTGGGTTTCTAGTCGTATGCAGGCCGCTGTGGCGCAGTCGGTGGGCTTTTTTCTTATTTTTTTGCTTTATTTATTTTTGTTTTATTTATTTTTTCTTATTTTTTTGCTTTATTTATTTTTGTTTTATTTATTTTTGAGTTGTTTTTTGTTGTATTTAGAGTTTCTTTGTGAATATTTTTGCTTTAGGTACAAAAAATTACGAACTTTCTGTTAGTACCGGTAGTTTACAAATTTGAATAGTTTAAATTTTGAATTATTTGAAATTTGTGTGAATCACTAGTTTATGAATAACTTAACTTTGAAAATAGATTTTTCAGTGATTCTTTTTTCTTATGTTTAATATTAGTGTGTTTTATAATTATATTCAATTTGGTAATGCTTAGGTTATTTAAAAAATGAAATGCCTTTGTAACGGATGAGTTTTCATCCGAAACCCTGATACTTCGAAAGAGATTGTCCATTTTGTACACGAAGTGCATCCAGTTTTTGCGGTAACCTTCTCTACTTTTTTGCACATGCTATGTCGGTGAAATTATGATACCATGCAAACTTTCAACCTTTTCTGAGTTCATTTGAAATGCTTTTCAATTTCAGGGCCATTTAGCTGAAAAAATCAGTAAATGCATGAAAGAATTTGCTTGCACATAAAATTTCTTCGTGTTTCAAATGCCAAAACACATAACTAGCTACCCTAACTATTGCAGAGATTCCCTCCCGGGTGTGAAACACAAAAGAAAGTGATGATAGTGAAGCCGATCACATCCCAGATCTTTGGGTGTGAAACTTTTTCTTCACGTGTGTCCCTTTGCGCCGTAGCCATGGAAAATTTTCATCATTTAACTGGATGCTCGGGTCAATATTAACTGTGAATGGAGCAATTTAATCAAACTTTTCATAATCTCCTGACATGTCTGTCTTGTCATCCACTCCCATGATGTTTCTCTTCCCAGAAAGAACTATGTGCCGCTTTGGCTCATCGTACGATGCATTCGCTTCCTTATCTTTTCTTTTTCTTGGCTTGGTAGACATGTCCTTAACATAGAAAACCTGTGACACATCATTGGCTAGGACGAATGGTTCGTCTGCATATGCAAGATTGTTGAGATCCACTGTTGTCATTCCGTACTGCGGGTCTTCCGTTACCCCGCCTCGTGTCATATTGACCCATTTGCACCGAAACAAAGGGACCTTCAAACCACGTCGATAGTCAAGTTCCCATATGTCCTGTATATAACCATAATATGTTTCCTTTTCCGTCTTGGTTTCTGCATCAAAGCGGACACCACTGTTTTGGTTGGTGCTCTTCTTATCTTGGGCGATCGTGTAAAATGTATTACCATTTATCTCGTACCCTTTGAAAGTCATTATATTCGAAGATGGTAACTGGGACAGCAAGTACAGGTCATCTTCAATAGAGGCGTCATGCATGGTATGTGTCTGCAACCAGCTGGCAAAACTCCTGGTTTGTTCACGTGTAATCTAGTGATCAGACCGCTCTGGGTGTTTGGAGCATAGCAAATTCTTGTGTTCATCCATATACGGAGCCACCAAGGCGGAATTCTGTAGAACTGTGTAGTGTGCTTCGGAGAGAGAATGTCCGTCCATACGTATTATTTGTTCCCCTCCTAGCGTGTCTTTTCCATCCAGTCTGCCCTTATGCCGCGATTCAGGAACACCAACCGGCTTAAGGTCAGGAATAAAGTCAATACAAAACTCAATGACCTCCTCATTTTCATGGCCCTTGGAGATTCTTCCTTCTGGCCTAGCATGGTTATGAACATATTTCTTTAAGACTCCCATGAACCTCTCGAAGGGGAACATATTGTGTAGAAATGCAGGACCCAAAACGTTAATCTCTTCGCATAGGTGAACTAGGACGTGCATCATGATGTTGAAGAAGGATGGTGGGAACACCAACTTGAAACTGACAAGACATTGCACCAAATCATTCTCTAACCTTGGTATGATTTTTGGATCGATTACCTTCTGAGAGATTGCATTGAGGAATGCACATAGCTTCACAATGGCTAATCGAACATTTTCCGGTAGAAGCCCCCTCAATGCAACCGGAAGCAGTTGCGTCATAATCACGTGGCAGTCATGAGACTTTAGGTTCTAGAACTTTTTCTCTGCCATGTTTATTATTCCCTTTATATTCGACGAGAAGCCAGACGATACCTTAATACTAAGCAGGCATTCAAAGAAGATTTCCTTCTCTTCTTTGGTAAGAGCGTAGCTTGCATGACCCTGATGTATGCCGTCTTTTCCGTGCATATGTTGCTGGTCCTCCTGTGCCTCAGGTGTATCTTTTGTCTTCCCATACACGCCCAAGAAGCCAAGCAGTGTCACACAAAGATTCTTTGTCACGTGCATCACGTCGATTGCGGAGCAGACCTCTAGGTCTTTCCAATAGAGCAGGTCCCAAAATATAAATTTCTTCTTCCACATGGGTGCACGTCCGTCAGCGTCATTCGGAACAGGTTGTCCACCAGGACCCTTTCCAAAGACCACCTTCAAATCTTGACCATATCATGCACATCAGCACCAGTACGGTGGCGAGGCTTCGTCCGGTGATCCACCTCACCTTTGAAATGCTTGCCTTTCTTTCTTACGGGATGCCTGCTCGGAAGAAATCGACGATGTCCCAGGTACACACTCTTCTTACAATTAGCCAAATATATATTGTTGGTATCGTCCAAACAGTGCGTGCATGCGCGGTATCCCTTGTTTGTCTGTCCTGAAAGGTTACTAAGAGCAGGCCAATCATTGATGGTCACGAACAGCAACGCCTTTAGGTCAAATTCTTCCCCCATGTTCTCATCCCACACACGTACACCTATTCCATTCCACAGTTGTAAGAGTTCTTCAACTAATGGCCTTAGGTACACATCAATGTCATTGTCGGGTTGCTTAGGGCCTTGGATGAGCACTGGCATCATAATGAACTTCCGCTTCATGCATAATCAAGGAGGAAGGTTATACAAATATAGAGTCACAGGCCAGGTGCTATGGTTGCTGCTCTGCTCCCCAAAAGGATTAATGCCATCTGTGCTTAGACCAAACCATACGTTCCTTGCATCATCTGCAAACTCCTTCCCGTACTTTCTTTCGATTTTTCTCCACTGCGACTCGTCAGCGGGTACTCTCAACTTTCCGTCTTTCTTACGGTCTTCTCTGTGCCATCGCATCGCCTTGGCATGCTCTTTGTTTTGGAACAAACATTTCAACCATGGTATTATAGGAGCATACCACATCACCTTGGCAGGAATCTTCTTCTTGGGGCGCTCGCCCTCGACATCACCAGGGTCATCGCGGCTGATTTTATAGCGCAATGCACCGCATATTGGGCAAGCGTTCAAATCCTCATACTCGTCGCGGTAGAGGATGCAATCATTAGGGCATGCATGTATCTTCTGCACCTCTAACCCTAGAGGGCAGAGAACCTTCTTTGCTTAGTACGTACTCTCAGGCAATTCGTTGTCCTTTGGAAGCATATTCTTTATCATTACCAGCAACTTTCCAAATCCCTTGTCAGATACACCATTCTCTGCCTTCCATTGTAGCAATTCCAGTGTGGTGCCCAGCTTTTTCTTGTCACCTACCGCAATTTGGATACAACAATTTTTTGTGATCCTCTAACGTGCGCTGCAACTTCTTCTTCTCCAAATCACTTGCGCAGTTTCTCTTTGCATCGGCAATGGCCCGACCTAGATCATCAACAGGCTCATCCGATGCCTCTTCTTCAGCTTCTTCCCGCATTGCCGGCTCAGCTTCTTCCCTCATTGTTGTATCATTGTATTCAGGGAACCCATGGCCAGGATAGCTGTCGTCGTCCTCTTCTTCTTCATTGTCTTCCATCATAACCCTTCTTTCTCCATGCTTGGTCCAAACATTGTAGTGGGGCATGAAAGCGGACTCAAACAGGTGGACGTGAATGGTTCTTGACGTAGAGTAATTGTGACCATTCTTATAGCCAGCACATGGACAAGGCATAAAACCATCCGCCCGCTTGTTTGCCTCAGCCGCAAGCAGAAAAGTACGCACGCCATTAATGAACTCGGGAGAGCATCGGTCATCGTACATCCATTGTCGGCTCATCTTCAATGCACAGCACCGAAAACACCAAATTAATACAATACATAAAGTTCATACATAAAGATCATACAACACTTAAATGCAACAAACAAATAACTCTCTAGCTAAAGAATTTAAATGCAACAACAAATGCGATCAAGATCGCAACTAAGGTAACAATTGATCCAACAGCATAATGATACCAAGCCTCACTATGAATGGCATATTTTCTAATCTTTCTAATCTTCAAGCGCATTTTCTCCATCTTAATCTTGTGATCATCGACGACATTGGCAACATGCAACTCCAATTCCATCTTCTCCCCCTCAATTCTTTTCAATTTTTCCTTCAAATCCTCGTTTTCTCTTTCAACTAAATTTAACCTCTTGACAATAGGGTCGGTTGGAATTTCCGGTTCAACTACCTCCTACATACAAATATCTATGTCAACTTGATGGGCATAATTTGTCATAAACACAAAATGCAATGAATAGTTTTAAAAGAGAATATACCACATCCGAATCATAACCCGAACGAGGGCTGACAGGGACGGATATCAAAACCATGGCACTATGTATAACAAACAACGTATGGGTAAGATAATTATACGAGCAACTATATATCCAAATCACACAAACATCAATTTTTTATATAAAACTTCATGAACAAGAGGCTCACCACAAGGTGGTGCCGGCGACGGGACGTTGCGGGAGATCGACGGTGGTTACGACGGAGATTTAGAAGGCACTAAGTAAACTACACCTACATATGCAAACTAAGTGTTATTTTTGACCTCAAATTGCATATATATCAAATACTAGCACATATATATAATTCCTCCCAAATTATTAAACTCGGAAATCAATCACTATTTAAAGCATTGCACGAGCTAATCTAGCAATAAGATATGAAAGGACAAAGTTGCTAACCTTTGTGATCATTTGAATGGATGGGGGCCTTCAAATCTTGACAAATTTTGGCCAAAATGTGTGATGAGCTTGAGAGGAAGAGGGAAAAGAATAGAGAGGAGAGGGGAAAGGGGAAGAACAGAGCGAGCTTGGGTGGACGAAGGGTCTATGTAGGACGACCTTTAGTACCGGTTCGTGATACGACCCGGTACTAAAGGTGCTGGAGGGGCCGCGGACTGACAACATCCTGCCACCACTCACTTTAGTACCGATTCGTGGCACGAACCGGTGCTAAAGGTTCACCACAAACCGGTACTAATGATGTCCGCCCACCTAGCCATTGGAACCGGCACTAATGGACACATTAGTGCCGGCTCAAATTCAAACTGGCACTAATGTGCTTCACATTTGACCCTTTTTCTACTAATGGAGGCTCGCCACTATGCCATAGAGGAGGAGGTTCCCTTCGACCTTGGATACTGCTGACTATGAACTAGTACTAGTGGTAGGGGCGCGCCCTGGGCGCGCCTCTTGTGCCGTCACTGTGCGCACCAACCTTGCTGGCGCAATTGTTAGCATGTAATGAGCAGTAGTTGTTAAAAATAAAATATACCAAGTTATAAGTGCAACTATGTAGTATTCATTCATAAAACACATCTAGCAGAGCATTCATGTGGGCACATATCTGGCTTATACACATTGGCACTTATGTACAACAAAAGTGATTTGACTACAGGTGAATATGCTATATTCGTTGACTTTAACCTACGGAGGAGTTCCAGAAATACATCAGTATGGATTCTATCTATGTAGTTATCATAATTGCCTAGTTAAATCAAAATGGCCCAAATGATTCAGTCCTGAAATCCCATACTTAAAGTCGGGTCTTAACCTCCACTTCATTCACCCCTGAGATAAATACTGAATCAGGCTCATGGCTGGAAATTGCAAAACAAATGGTAGGTCAACTCTATGTTCTATTAGTAAGTGACAGAAAATTGGCATGCAAAGTTCAGTCTTACAGACTCTCTCCCTCTTCGTAAACATAGCTTGATGCCACAGCAAGCAGATGCCCGTCCGTACTGAATGACAGAGCAGCAATGTTTGACATGTACTTTGAGTACTGCGATCAAAGCATAAGATCATGAACACCCAGAACACTTTAGATAATCATACTCCCAAAGCAAAACTGCCCCCCCCCCCAGTCACCTGTAACAATCTCTTCTTGTTTGTGCTATCCCACCATGAATCCATCATGGCCTCCGGTGGCAATTGTAGAGCATCTGCAGACAATACATAACAATTCAAGAAACTGAGAACAGATAAACCTATCAGAGATCAGCAAGAAAATTAAACACTGAAACTTTACATTGGCTGGAATGCAGCGGCATTGACAGGATAAGGCATTACATAAGTTTTACTCCATTGTACGAAGAATAAGTCCATTCCAACTTTGTACCTCCATGAATCAGCCATGCTTGGTACTACATCAACATCTTGTCATCGGTTGTCGATCTTCCGCATCTACACACTGGGAAAATAAAGAAAATTTCTTCAAAAGTGTTCAACTGAAATATAAGCAGATATACAATGTGGGGATTTCCCCCAGCCCTGGCCCCAAAATAGATTAAAATGCATGGGTGCTTAAATTGTTTGGAATGGATGTCAAGGGTATATGTACTATGAAAAGCAGGGGGTATTTTCTTTTAGTAATTTGAACAAACAAGCAAGGTGCATCTTTTGTATCACATATAAATGCAACCATCGGCACAAAAAGTTGTTAAGAGCGGGGATCAAAAGATCCATGAAAAGAATCTGGCGTTTGCTGCAATCATCTGCTTCAATTTATAGGTATAAGTACTTCAAATTCCTTAAATGGTTGGGAGACATATGAAATCTAGATTATAGTACTATTTCAGTTACTGGATGGTTCTTTTCAATGTTATGTGTTCATTGATGTATGTTACAGTAAAATCTATCTTGTACCATAGCACCCATAAATATAAGTTGACAGGACCCCGACTCAATGCCACATCGATCTAGCATGTAACACCTCATATCACTTTGCAGCCTCACGCACGGTATTCCCACGGGTGTCGCCTTACCTTTGCCCGGGACCGTTTGCGCCTTTTGGCACACGTATATGACAGTGTCGCTAGCATCCATATGATAAGGAGCCCGGGGCTGACATGGCTAGTCGTAAACCCAAAGTGGCACAGACTTACAGGGACAGGCATCCATGACCCAGCATCGAACGTGTCGGTCATCAGCGAGTGAATCCAGGCTGTAGCACTGGGCTAGCAGGACTCCGGTGAACCGGGCTGTAGCGGGCTAACAGGACTCCGGTATTCATCGCGTGACATTTCCCCGAAGGGACAGACACAGGAACGAAGAAGGACACATGCCGGCCAGCCTAAGTGTTCCGGAGCAGTAGCAAGCTACCATGGCTCGGTGGAAACACTAGGAGACATTTCCCGATAAGAGAGGCTACTAAAGATAAACAACTAGATAGTCAGATCCCACACATACCAAGCATTTCAATGACATACACACAATATGCTCGATATGTGCAAACACAACATGGCATCACAACATGACTCTACGACTCAAGTAATTTATTCAATAGGCTCCGAGGAGCGAGATATTACAAACAGGGGTCTCATGACCCAACATTCAGAGCATACAAATCAAAGCACAAGCGGAAGCTATCATGTCTGGGTACAGACATCTATAAATGAAAAAGGCTGAGAAGCCTGACTATCTATCAGATCCTGCCGAGGGCACAAGATCGTAGCTGAGGTAACAAGCTAAACGTCGAAGTCCACGTGGAACTACTAGTGAGACTGAAGTCTCTCTGCAAAAACATAAAATAGGCAAACGTGAGTACAAATGTACCCAGCAAGACTTACATCAGAACTAACTACATATGCATCATTTTCAACAAGGGGATGGTGGGGTTTAACTGCAGCAAGCCAGCTTTGACTCGGTGGCTATCCTAAACTACGACTGCAAGCGACTCTTTTGAGGTGGCGCACACGAGTCCACATATTCACCATATCAATACACCACTATGGATCCGCTCCCGTCTCCCTACGAGAACGCCATCCATAGCACTCACGCTTATTTTGCGCATTTTAAAGTATCCACTTTCACTTGTCTATGAACTGATATAAGCAATCCAGAAGTCCTTTTCCGCGGACACGACTATTCGAATAGATGATGTTAACCCTGCAGGGGTGTACTTCTTCATACATGTTTCCACCACTTAGCGTCTGCACACGACATGTGCTCGGCAGACTTCAAGCGAAAGCCGACGTGGGTGTAGACCACGACCTACCTAAACACTCAAGTCTCTAGTCCAGGTTTATCGCCTATTCGGGTTCCATCCATGAGGAGATCCGGCCGGAGTTTCGCTCACAGCCCCAAACAATGTGAACAGGGTTCCGTGACACCAAACGGGCGCCCGGTATACCCGGCCACGTGCCTACCGCATCACAGCCCACCCCTACGGTCAGCGCTGTCCACGGCCTCCAGCATACTACAAACACCAGAAACTACTTGCAACTCCTGGACAGAGGACGAGGGTGAATAAGAAGTCGAGCGGGGTCATATTTCAGGGCCCAATGTATGGTAGTAGCTGAATCATGGATCACAAACGCAGAACTCAGTTCCTGAGGACGGCTGCAATGAGACAACCCACCATGTACTCCTACATGGCCTCTCACCGCTACCTTTACCAAATCGTGTTCACACACTTAGCTCACACACAGTAAGACATGTTCACACACCTCTGATTCATCCACGATGAATCAGACCCGACTCAACTCTAAGCAGTAGCAGGCATGACAAACAAACATGAATGAGTAGGCACAACAGGGCTCAAACAACTCCTACTCATGCTAGTGGGTTTCATCTATTTACTGTGGCAATGACAGGTCATGCAAAGGATAAAGGGGTTCAGCTACCGCAGCAAGTAACAGTTGAATCGTTGTTGTCCTAATGCAGTAAAAGAGAGCAGGAGCGAGAGAGTAGGATTGTATCGGAATGAACAAGGGGGTTTTGCTTGCCTGGCACTTCTGAAGATAACATTGAGTCTTCATCAGTGTCAACGATCACATCATCGGTATCGCGTCTATCGAGAGGGGACAAATACCGGCAACACAGAAAGGAACACAATCAATGCAATGCACAATATGATGCATGATCATGACATGGCAAAATGAGTGTGTTATGATCTAATGCAACTAGCAATAGATTAAATGAAGTTGGTTTGAATACAAGATTCAAATTCAAACTCCATATGTGATTATTTAAATGCCCTTTAATTGATTTGTGCTAAACAGTAGCTATAAGTTGTTCTAACATGCATGAAAATGGTACAGATGGATTCCTTGAATTTTTCTGATAATTTTTCATATATAAATTATTTCATTTGGAGTTACAGTTAATTTTATATGATTTTTAGAAGTTTTGGCTATTTTCTGGAATTTTCTGAATTATTTTAAATCCAGAAAATCATTATGACATCAGCACCACGTCACAGTGACGTCAGCAGGTCAAAGGCGTCGACCAGGTCAAACCTGACCAGTGGGGTCCACTGGTCAGTGACCCAGTCAACTAACCAAGTTAGTTTAGCCCTAACTAACTTAGTTAGCCGGGCGGGGCCCGCATGTCAGTGGCCTATCTAATTAGCTAACTTAATTAACGCTAACTAATCTGACCCTAATCAAGCAGGCGCCTGGGCCCACACGTCAGGGGGTCAAACCCCGGGTCAACTCGCCGGAGTTGACCCGCGGCTCGTCGCCGGCGGAGCCAGAGATGGCGGAGGGGGTCGGAAATCCTCCTCCGGCGACCAAAACAGCGGCAGCGATCATCTACGCGTAGCTGGCGCTCAGCCGCATCCATCTAGGCAAGCGGGAGGGGCTGAGGTCGAACGGGCTCGCCGGAATCGAGCTCGCGGCGGCGGCCGGAGCTCGGGGTTGGTGCGGGTTGGCGCTAGGGGGCACGGCAGGTCGCACGGGTGGGCGCGCTCGGCTCCTGGAAGGGTACTGAGCACGTTGCCGTGCTCGGGAGTTAGCTACGGTGGCTCTAGCACCGTCTGCGACATCGCCGGCGGCGAGGAACTGTCGGCTCCGACAGTCGGGGCGGTTAGAAGGCACGGACGGGCACAGGGAGAGAGGGGAAATGGACAGGGGCTCACGAGGGGTCGGGAGAGAAGCTCGGTGGGCTCGGGGAAGCCTCTGCAACGGCGAATTGACGATGGCGATCTCCGGGCACCGGAGATGAAGACGACGACGCTCCGGTCGACTGCGGCCTCCTCTGGTCGCGTGCGTCGCGTGTGTAGCTCCACGGGGTCAGGGCGGAGCTCAGGGATGCATAGTGGGAGCGAGGGGGTGGCTGTGGCCCCGGTAAACGGCGTCGGCGGCGACGGCTCCGTTCGGGCCCGAGGTGCGGAGCGAGAGGGAGAGCAGGAGAAGGGGATGAGCACGGGAGGGAGTTGAGAGCGGCCTGAGGGTTGCGTGGCGCTCGGGAGAGGCATCCAGACCCTCGGCGGCAAGCAGGAGCTGGCGAGGCGCGTGCTCGCGCGCGTCGGCCACGCGTGCTGTCCTTCTGGCGAGAGGAGAGGGATGACTGGCGTGGCCAGTCTGCTGGGCCGAACTGCTGGGCCAGCTGGTAAGTGGCCCAGGTAAGCCTCTCTCCCCTTTTTTTCTATTTTGTTTCTCTTTTCTATTTCTGTAGTTTTGTTTCTGATTTAGTTTATAGCCCAAATCATTTTAATAAATCCTGCAAATAATTGTGGCCATTAAATGAATTATTACAGAGGCCCTTAACTATTTTCAGAATTGTTGGAGCATTTAAAAATATTAATAGTATTTAAATGCCCCAATTCAAATACAATATGGATTATTCAAAAATCCATAATGGCCCAAAAATATTGGCATCATTTTTGGTAGAGGTTTTTCACCTTTGTCAAAAATCATGAACATTTTTGAAAGCCATTTGGACTTACTTGAAAGTATTTTAGGTGAACCTAGTGAATTCCTTTAATGCTAGGGTTTGAGCAATCCCCATTTCAAGTTCATTCAAAAGTTAAACATGATGCACACATGAGGTCTAGCCTAGTGCATACCAGAAGCTAGGGATGTGACAACTCACCCCCTCTAAACAAGAATCTCGTCTCGAGATTCAAGCGTAGGGTAGGATGAAGGGGAAACGCAAACTAGCACAATCTTCACGATCCAGGGTGCACTTTATCAAAGCGTTGATTCGATCACCATCTTTGTCTCGAAGTCTTGCTCTGAGAACTCCAACTAACATGACAACGAGAGGAAAGGAAAGATCCTAAAAGAATGGTTCTTCTCGAAGGTCGAACAACTCAGGATTAACTCACGGAATGAGACATAGCAACATCTCTCGAGCTGAGAGGCGAAGCACACATCCATAGGAATGGAGTGAAGCAGATGACGAAGGTTCACTAGGTAGGCAACAATTCCACACCTAAGAAGGTGGTAAACGATTGTCAACGTAGCGAGGAGTTGAGTTGTCATGATAGCACGACGAAACATCCTGGAGGAGGGTGTTTCATAGATTATTACCTTAAGTGGCAAAAAGAATTACCTTTGATATAGAGATCATTGAGACTCTCTATATCAGCCTAAGGCAAATCACAGCAATCGATTGGCGGGGTAGGTAGAGTGGCATACTCGGACTTGGATGATGTGGACTACCTTGTTGAAAACAACGTAATGGATGAATTTGCTTATCACCGGAAATGGAAGAGACCCATGGTAGAATGGCACATTGGCGGTGCAAGCTGGGAACAAAATGCAAATGATGGGAATGATTCTGGTAACTAAGGAAGAACCCAACAATAGAGAGTGGATTCACTGTTTGAAAAGATCATAGCATTGCCGAGGAAACTGAGAGCAAACCCAGTTAGTGCCGATGATAACACCTAGCGCTTGTGCGTGCTCTCAAGAACTTGAGCATTTCCATATTCATCAAGGTTTTACCAACATCCGTGTCAAGGGTCCTGGCAACACAACTTGCTACCATGATGAATGATGATGGATGATGCAGATGCAAAGGAAGATAACACCTTCTCAGATTACACCTTAGCGAAGCCAAGGAACAAAATCTGGATGATCGACCGAGAGACATTTAGCGCTCCGCTTTTAATGTTCTCCTTGATGTACTAGCGTATCCCATTCCTTGAAATGGTCTGGTATCTAGAACATCAGGTAAAGGTCGTACTTCGGAAACACTAAAATCATAAGGCATAGCTAGGGGGTAAATCCTACGAAATCCTTATGGGGAGGTGGCCAACTTCTTCAATCAAGATGTTATAATAACAGGTCTTCCGGCTGGGTGTGTTGGCCACGACATCCACCTTACCGGTTATCGAGGGACCAATATTATAGTTCTTGGAAAATGTTCCAAACCATCATATCTGCCTGAGATTCAGATCTGGTTGGTGTCAGGATATTCCAGACTCATCGAGTCTAGGAAGAAAAATGAAAGTTTGCAACACAAATCGACGAGATGACGTTGCGGGATTCTCGGGAGATGAACTACGATAGCAAGCTCCAAAACATGAGCTGGTTCTGCTACAAACATGTGAACACGCTGTCCCAGACAAGCATGACCACAAAGTAGTCTTATAATAAAACACTACCGAGTTCAGGAGGGGGAACCATCAGCGAGGATATCGAAGTTTTGTACAAATCCGTCTGGTACCTTCGGGACTAGCACTTAGAACTTATTAATCTTGAACAAATCAATCAGTGGCTTGGTGTGCTAGGGACCCATATGGAATGAAGGTTGCAAGTCTCCAGACCACAGAATACTTCGCACGTATGCATGACTGACTTGGGATGATTCCAGAGGAAGCAAAACTAACTTTCTCAAATCCACGGCGGCAACTTTCACCAAATGCACGTGTATAAGAGGAAGTCACTCCTTTCATCAAACAAATACTTCATGAGTTAGCATGAAGAAATGCTTTCAAAAGTTTCCAACACTAGCTTAATGTTCAACAAAATCATGGAGGAGATAAGGATGTTGTCAATGGGCTCAACAACAACTCATCGGAATTTCCATATCACTGGACTTCCACCATCATGTGAACACGGTGATAGCATTTATCAGACCCAAAAGATATAATGGTGTATGCTCGAGGGATCAACCACGAGTAAGACAACATTACGAACATCGTTGGTTCTGACTTGATTTGATGATAGCCCACACTCAAATCAAAGGATTGATAAGACAATAGGTCCAGCAACTGATCACAGGGACCAATCGATGAAGATATCATCTTTCTTCAATACACACTACACAAGAATATCCCTTTGGAACGAACTAAGTCAGGCAAGCTTTTATCTTCCAATCCTCCAAGTTGTCGTTTAGCTTAACCAACTAGCTCAGGGATATCTAACACAGATTCTTGGAGAAAGGGTGGTTCACAAGAACCCGACTTGATCACGAGCTCAACATAGCAGTCAGGTGACAACCTGGTAATACTTCCGAGAAGATATTCGGAAAATCACGAACCACCGGTATGTTACTAAGCTTGAGAACAATCTCGCTTTTGAGGGCAAGACGATATGATCAAATGAGTGAGGACTTGACAAGATCCTAACTCATCAATCGAAGGGTGCACCGAAATAAGGACTAGGTAGCACGATCAGTCTTAGAAGGATGATTCAAAAACCAACATACTAAGAATGAAATTATTATCCTTTAACTACCAAGCAACGAGGTTGCTGGGAGTATTGATTTCACACATCACAATTCATTTGTCGGTATTCCGGTTGCATCAACACGAAGACTGAGGAATGACTAATGATGGCAAGAAGTATCACTGTACCAAGAGTTCATAGGATGGTGTGCAATTCCTATAACAATCCCGATATAAAGATGGTAATACTCCAAGGTAGAACAGAACCAAAAGCTGGATTGGCATTTGATCTGCGGAATACAACTACTTTGACCCAATCCTAGATATGGATGAGGTACTGGAGTTTGTTTCTCCAAGTCATTCAGGACAGAATGGCTTGACGGACCACAAGAGTAATAGGCATCGATAAACGAATGCACGCATACTCTTGACTATCAATTGATAGACGAGGGTCAGAATGCAACTAAAGAGGGACAACTCAAAGGAACATATAACTTTCTGAGTTGTGGATGCATAGACTAGTATGTCGAACCAAGTTCAACATAATTCTTCCGGATAACCCATGCAGAAGGGTTGAGCTGGCAGAGTCACAATATAGCATGGAGAACTCATCGACAGCACTCTTGTTGTCATCTTTTGGTTCAGAAGAACTCCTGCCAAGAATGGTTCATGGTAATTGGAAGAAGGATGTACCACGAACCTCGAGGACTATCGCAAAGGTTACTACTATCCTAAAGGGACTAGCAAACACTATCAACATGAAGTAAGTAGAGTGAATCTCGGGTTCAAAACCCAAGGAACAGAATACCTATTACTAAGTAGCATCACGGGATGCTTTCGAGAATGATGGCCAGAATCATCACACTGGGAACACAAATCATGGCTAATTTACTAGATGATCCCCTAAGACACCTAGGGTCATAATAATATCTCCAACATATATGCCAAGGTAACGGAGTACCTCAACTCGCTGATTAGTGTGATTAATCTGACCAAAGGCACATCGGAAACAGGAGGAAGGGATTTGCAAATGCATCCGACTATTTAGAAACCTGGGATGACTCGGACAGCATAACGGCTGTAAATGCTCAGAAGAGATTTGAGACATTCACAAAAATGGTGGCATAACCACTCAGAAGCACAATATCACGGTTTCGAGATCAACAATTAACATACGGAAGCAGTAAAACATGAACAGAGGCTTAAGTCCAACAATCTTATAAGTCTACGGATAAGTAACACGTGATCCTGATAGAAAGAAGAGATAGCCTAGTTCTTAACCCTCGTAGGAAAAATAAGATGATGACTCAGATCGGAAGGGCATAAGGTATAAGGAGTAAAAAGAGCCTTACGTTCCATCCCTCAATCAATTCCCTTATATAACTAAAGAATTTCTAGACTCAACTTCAACCAGTTTGGCTTGGTAATCCTACAGGCAGTCAAGCTCTGATACCAACGCTGTCAGGACCCCGACTCAATGCCACATCGATCTAGCATGTAACACCTCATATCACTTTGCGGCCTCACGCACGGTATTCCCACGGGTGTCGCCTTACCTTTGCCCGAGACCGTTTGCGCCTTTTGGCACACGTATATGACAGTGTCGCTAGCATCCATATGATAAGGAGCCCGGGGCTGACATGGCTAGTCGTAAACCCAAAGTGGCACAGACTTACAGGGACAGGCATCCATGACCCAGCATCGAACGTGTCGGTCATCAGCGAGTGAATCCAGGCTGTAGCACTGGGCTAGCAGGACTCCGGTGAACCGGGCTGTAGCGGGCTAACAGGACTCCGGTATTCATCGCGTGACATTTCCCCAAAGGGACAGACACAGGAACGAAGAAGGACACATGCCGGCCAGCCTAAGTGTTCCGGAGCAGTAGCAAGCTACCATGGCTCGGTGGAAACACTAGGAGACATTTCCCGATAAGAGAGGCTACTAAAGATAAACAACTAGATAGTCAGATCCCACACATACCAAGCATTTCAATAACATACACACAATATGCTCGATATGTGCAAACACAACATGGCATCACAACATGACTCTACGACTCAAGTAATTTATTCAATAGGCTCCGAGGAGCGAGATATTACAAACAGGGGTCTCATGACCCAACATTCAGAGCATACAAATCAAAGCACAAGCGGAAGCTATCATGTCTGGGTACAGACACCTATAAATGAAAAAGGCTGAGAAGCCTGACTATCTATCAGATCCTGCCGAGGGCACAAGATCGTAGCTGAGGTAACAAGCTAAACGTCGAAGTCCACGTGGAACTACTAGTGAGACTGAAGTCTCTCTGCAAAAACATAAAATAGGCAAACGTGAGTACAAATGTACCCAGCAAGACTTACATCAGAACTAACTACATATGCATCATTTTCAACAAGGGGATGGTGGGGTTTAACTGCAGCAAGCCAGCTTTGACTCGGTGGCTATCCTAAACTACGACTGCAAGCGACTCTTTTGAGGTGGCGCACACGGGTCCACATATTCACCATATCAATACACCACTATGGATCCGCTCCCGTCTCCCTACGAGAACGCCATCCATAGCACTCACGCTTATTTTGCGCATTTTAAAGTATCCACTTTCACTTGTCTATGAACTGATATAAGCAATCCAGAAGTCCTTTTCCGCGGACACGGCTATTCGAATAGATGATGTTAACCCTGCAGGGGTGTACTTCTTCATACATGTTTCCACCACTTAGCGTCTGCACACGACATGTGCTCGGCAGACTTCAAGCGAAAGCCGACGTGGGTGTAGACCATGACCTACCTAAACACTCAAGTCTCTAGTCCAGGTTTATCGCCTATTCGGGTTCCATCCATGAGGAGATCCGGCCGGAGTTTCGCTCACAGCCCCAAACAATGTGAACAAGGTTCCGTGACACCAAACGGGCGCCCGGTATACCCGGCCACGTGCCTACCGCATCACAGCCCACCCCTACGGTCAGCGCTGTCCACGGCCTCTAGCATACTACAAACACCAGAAACTACTTGCAACTCCTGGACAGAGGACGAGGGTGAATAAGAAGTCGAGCGGGGTCATATTTCAGGGCCCAATGTATGGTAGTAGCTGAATCATGGATCACAAACGCAGAACTCAGTTCCTGAGGACGGCTGCAATGAGACAACCCACCATGTACTCCTACATGGCCTCTCACCGCTACCTTTACCAAATCGTGTTCACACACTTAGCTCACACACAGTAAGACATGTTCACACACCTCTGATTCATCCACGATGAATCAGACCCGACTCAACTCTAAGCAGTAGCAGGCATGACAAACAAACATGAATGAGTAGGCACAACAGGGCTCAAACAACTCCTACTCATGCTAGTGGGTTTCATCTATTTACTGTGGCAATGACAGGTCATGCAAAGGATAAAGGGGTTCAGCTACCGCAGCAAGTAACAGTTGAATCGTTGTTGTCCTAATGCAGTAAAAGAGAGCAGGAGCGAGAGAGTAGGATTGTATCGGAATGAACAAGGGGGTTTTGCTTGCCTGGCACTTCTGAAGATAACATTGAGTCTTCATCAGTGTCAACGATCACATCATCGGTATCGCGTCTATCGAGAGGGGACAAATACCGGCAACACAGAAAGGAACACAATCAATGCAATGCACAATATGATGCATGATCATGACATGGCAAAATGAGTGTGTTATGATCTAATGCAACTAGCAATAGATTAAATGAAGTTGGTTTGAATACAAGATTCAAATTCAAACTCCATATGTGATTATTTAAATGCCCTTTAATTGATTTGTGCTAAACAGCAGCTATAAGTTGTTCTAACATGCATGAAAATGGTACAGATGGATTCCTTGAATATTTCTGATAATTTTTCATATATAAATTATTCCATTTGGAGTTACAGTTAATTTTATATGATTTTTAGAAGTTTTGGCTATTTTCTGGAATTTTCTGAATTATTTTAAATCTAGAAAATCATTATGACGTCAGCACCACGTCACAGTGACGTCAGCAGGTCAAAGGCGTCGACCAGGTCAAACCTGACCAGTGGGGTCCACTGGTCAGTGACCCAGTCAACTAACCAAGTTAGTTTAGCCCTAACTAACTTAGTTAGCCGGGCGGGGCCCGCATGTCAGTGGCCTATCTAATTAGCTAACTTAATTAACGCTAACTAATCTGACCCTAATCAAGCAGGCGCCTGGGCCCACACGTCAGGGGGTCAAACCCCGGGTCAACTCGCCGGAGTTGACCCGCGGCTCGTCGCCGGCGGAGCCAGAGACGGCGGAGGGGGTCGGAAATCCTCCTCCGGCGACCAAAACAGCGGCAGCGATCATCTACGCGTAGCTGGCGCTCAGCCGCATCCATCTAGGCAAGCGGGAGGGGCTGAGGTCGAACGGGCTCGCCGGAATCGAGCTCGCGGCGGCGGCCGGAGCTCGGGGTTGGTGCGGGTTGGCACTAGGGGGCACGGCAGGTCGCACGGGTGGGCGCGCTCGGCTCCTGGAAGGGTACTGAGCATGTTGCCGTGCTCGGGAGTTAGCTACGGTGGCTCTAGCACCGTCTGCGACATCGCCGGCGGCGAGGAACTGTCGGCTCCGACAGTCGGGGCGGTTAGAAGGCACGGACGGGCACAGGGAGAGAGGGGAAATGGACAGGGGCTCACGAGGGGTCGGGAGAGAAGCTCGGTGGGCTCGGGGAAGCCTCTGCAACGGCGAATTGACGATGGCGATCTCCGGGCACCGGAGATGAAGACGACGACGCTCCGGTCGACTGCGGCCTCCTCTGGTCGCGTGCGTCGCGTGTGTAGCTCCACGGGGTCAGGGCGGAGCTCAGGGATGCATAGTGGGAGCGAGGGGGTGGCTGTGGCCCCGGTAAACGGCGTCGGCGGCGACGGCTCCGTTCGGGCCCGAGGTGCGGAGCGAGAGGGAGAGCAGGAGAAGGGGATGAGCACGGGAGGGAGTTGAGAGCGGCCTGAGGGTTGCGTGGCGCTCGGGAGAGGCATCCAGACCCTCGGCGGCAAGCAGGAGCTGGCGAGGCGCGTGCTCGCGCGCGTCGGCCACGCGTGCTGTCCTTCTGGCGAGAGGAGAGGGATGACTGGCGTGGCCAGTCTGCTGGGCCGAACTGCTGGGCCAGCTGGTAAGTGGCCCAGGTAAGCCTCTCTCCCCTTTTTTTCTATTTTGTTTCTCTTTTCTATTTCTGTAGTTTTGTTTCTGATTTAGTTTATAGCCCAAATCATTTTAATAAATCCTGCAAATAATTGTGGCCATTAAATGAATTATTACAGAGGCCCTTAACTATTTTCAGAATTGTTGGAGCATTTAAAAATATTAATAGTATTTAAATGCCCCAATTCAAATACAATATGGATTATTCAAAAATCCATAATGGCACAAAAATATTGGCATCATTTTTGGTAGAGGTTTTTCACCTTTGTCAAAAATCATGAACATTTTTGAAAGCCATTTGGACTTACTTGAAAGTATTTTAGGTGAACCTAGTGAATTCCTTTAATGCTAGGGTTTGAGCAATCCCCATTTCAAGTTCATTCAAAAGTTAAACATGATGCACACATGAGGTCTAGCCTAGTGCATACCAGAAGCTAGGGATGTGACATAAGTACAAATAGCAATGAACAATGATTTCTCAGGCTAAAAAATGTCTGCTATGTCATTCAAGAGCAATAAATATGCCCACTGAAGACTGGTAGAAAACAGTAACCTTACTTTGAACAATGTATCTGACAATAACAACTCTCTTATCTTTTTACATGTTTTAAAAGTATGCATATTTTCTTGGAATGATTTCAGTAACATAATGGAATGGCTCAGTATATGCTCTTACAAGCTACCATAAGGCATGTTTCAGACTGGTAGTGTATACTATATTGTTGACTCTGAGATTGGATTTTGTGTTAACTATAGAATCTTGAAAAAAGAAATAGTGGGATGATTAGATATAACAAGATTTAAAATAAAAAATAAATGATGAATAGCAAAAGAACATTTTTTAATCAAGGGCTAGAAGTCGCTGCACACTTATAAAAAAAGCTAATTTCATATCAGCTCCGTCTCGATTCAGTGCCACTTTAGAATTAGAAGAAATTTAGAGAGCCATATCATATTTTTTGTTTGTCTAATGCCAAATTTTAATCATGCACTATGAAGGCACAAAGTTGAGGCGTCCAATAGATTTTTGAATTTAATTAGTGTGACTACTTGTTGGAAAATCATCATCATATGACAAAACAAATACCCCAATATGTTCCCATCATATCACACAACCAAGATATGCAGTCAACCATGAGGTTGCAATTGAATGTAAGAACAAAGGATTACAGTCGGTTGGGTGGGTTGTGGTCACGTGATGAGGACAGTGAGCTCGGCAGCATCAACGCCGTTAGTTACCTACTCCTTCGTGGATGCTGACCAAAACACACTGGTGCCCGACTTGCCGGAGATGAGCGACAACATACCCATCTGGTCCTCGATCGACTCCCTAACCGAAACTGGTTCATGTCAGAAACCGGTTCCCTAATTTTCTGATGCTCCATCCACTGTAAATCTCGAGACTCGTGGTAAAGATATATCTGTAGCACAACAAATAGCTATGAAACTTGATAGAGGTTTACCAGGGGACAAATGGGCAATGTCTTTAGTTCTCTTGGCAGCATGAATATTCTTCGAATACATATGTCTGTTTTGGGTGCTTGCATCGTGGCTCCACCAATAGACACCCTACGGTTTACACCACCCATGAGTGTCTAGGCGCCTTATTTATACTTTGAGGCTTGGATGGACTTGGTTTTGAACCGTAGAGAGTTGAACACCGACCGTCCTTCTGCCCACCCCTCTGCCTTAGGGTGGATGCCCACTGCCCCTCCATCCCTAGCCGATGAGAGACAGTGGAGATGAGGAGAAGCTGAGATGGGACGAAGGCGGTTTGAAGTCCTCCTTTAAAATTGTAAAGAAAAAGGACAGCCAAAAGTCAAATTACCCGCACTTTACCAAATTTGGCAAAATGCTCTTTGAAGTTCTCCCTTAAAACTGTTTCTTTATGAAGCTTGTATGAAGCAGAATCTACATGATTCTATTCTGCAAGAGACACAACTCTTAAGAAAAATATAAAATAGGAACTTGAGAGGTCATCAAGCAAGAAATAAGAAAATAATGGCTACAATGCAGCAAAAATAGCATCAAGACCAGGTGCAAGTTCACACGCCCTTATGATGATCTGGTATAGTTCCTAGAGCTGAAATTAGGGAGGAAATTGTAGTAACATTAAACCTAAGCATGCTTACCAATGAGGCGTTGATACAAACTGGATTCCGTCCTGGGCAGGGCATCTCACTCTTCCAATAAGAAACATAAAACCGACCTACAATAGCATATCCGCATAGTCAGGGTAAGACCGGAATCCAAATGCAAGAGGATCAGCACATAAATTTATGCCCAAAAACAAACATGTCATCATTCTATTGTTAGTATCAACTATGTACAGATTATTATACAAGATCTCCATTGCCCTGAACATTAGTACAAGAGCCCAAAAGAAAACCTATAAACTAATATTTCCAAAATAAACAGAAGAAGCTACTCGTGTGCATCATATCCCACAATTAATCTATGATGCTAGCAAAGCTGTACAAAAACAGCTGGATACGCACAGGGTACAACCACAACATGGCTTGGGCATGCAGTGACCTAACCTACCTTAGCTAGTAGTTATGATGTTGCATAGTGTTAAGTGCAGACTTCATCTGAATAGCCTTGCTTGTTTAGTGTTCCTAATTACTGTGCAGACTTTAATCCTAATTTAACCGACCTCATCCGGGTCTCAAATCAAAGAGCAGCAGCTTTCTTTGCTTCAGCCTTCCGCCCTAAAATATCAAGCGCCCATTCAACCTGCAGGTTGCAGTTTCAAGTAATCACAAGGCAAACAAGCACAAGAAAGTAGCCTGAACCCTGCAAGCTAATTGTTTTCCTCACTTCTAAACCCACACTATCTTGGAAAATGTTCCGCATCACCAGTGCAGGCGTATCAAACAAACCAGTCCAACTTCTAAGCATAAACAAATTCAGTTTTTCGTTGCTCCCCCCAGACTATACTGCCTTAATATCGACAGGGTTGCATAAACTAAGAAACGCAGAGACAAGATAGCAATGTGCAGTGTCAATACCTCTCGTCTTTGAGGTTGCCGTCAATGCCTCCGTCATCCCCGAGATCCTCCTTCGGTGTTCCGCTTGCTTCAAGCTCTGAAAACAACACAGACACCACAACACAAAACACACAGAGGAAACACAACATTAAACGGTCCCCATAAATATCATATACACATCGAATCCGATCCGACGGCAGCAGAAAGATTTGAAACCCACTCACTGTGTCGTGGTCGACCAGGAGTCCAGGAAGGCTTCCTTGAGCTGGCTTTGGCACGTGAGTGAATCCTGAACCAGAGAAACACTGAAGAAATAGATAGATCAGAATATAACAAATACACGTGACTTGCAGAATTTGTCTGTTGGAGTGAGAACACAACTTAAAGTTGCAGTCTCACTTACAGATAATTGCTAGGCATGGCCAGACTATAACTAATCATCGACACACTCTTAGATGTTGCCTCTTCATGTCTATAGAGTAGCACTATTCTAATCCCAGGATTAGAATAACTATTTGGATCACGGAGCGCCCTATATAGGGCCCGAAGAGGCGTTCCCGAACTCCTGAGAAAACCCACCCGACCGGTCAAAGAAAAAAACCCACCCCACCCACTTCCCACGACTCCCTCCACTACCCTCTCTCGATCCCATCTGCACACTCCTCACGGCATCGCGCCGCCGTTGATGAACTTCTCCCGATCCACCACCGCCGCCCTACATTCCGCCGACGCGCCTAACTCCGGCCACCTACTGCCGCCGCCGACGAACGGATCCAGCGCCGCTCCAGGTTCGGCCGCCCCTTCTTCCCCAGCGCGCTCCCACCACCAGAGCGCCCCCTGGCCCATGGGTCCCGCCGCCGGTCTCCTCCTACAACCACGCCACCACCATCCCCCGGATCCAGCTGCAACTCCGCCACACGCCTCGGATCCGGCTGCGGCGCCGCCCCCCACCGCAGGATCCAGCCGCCGCCCCAACCGCGAGATCCGTCCGCCGCCCCCATCCAGCCGCCGCGATCTCACCGTCCATCGCCCGGTGGTGCAGTGCGGTGCGCCCTTCCCTCCCGTCTGGCGTGAACTTCCCTCTATGCCACCTCGACCTTCCCTCCCCTTCAGTGCAGCCTGCCCTCTGCTCCGGCGCGCCCTCCTACTCCTCCTCCATGTGCGGCATGAACCTGGCCTTCAACCGCGAGCTCATCGGCCCGCCCATATACTTCGGCCTCATGGGCGACGGCCAGCCCATCGGACGCTACGACGACATGTGGCCGACTGGTGCGTCAAGGTAACTATAACTAAACTAAACACACACATCGTCTTTGAGTTTGGTCCGGCTGTACTGAACTTTTACTGAATAATTTTTGTATGTGTGCAGGTGATCTGCGACCACCTTGGGCTAGGAGTCAAGACGGGGCTGCCCTACATCTGGCACAGCAAGGCCAGCAACCCGTTCGTGAACTTGAAGGAGTACAAGGGCATCTTCTGGCAGGAGGACATCATCCCCTTCTTCTAGGTCGCGAAGCTGACAAGGAATGTGACACCGAGCAGAAGTGCTACATCTCGCTCTCGCAGCAGGTCAAGGAGAAGCTCGGCAAGATCGACCCCTACTTCATCAAGCTCGCCGACACCATGGTCATCTGGATCGAGGCCCGGGACATGCTCAACTCCAAGGACTCCAAGGAGGCCCACGCCAACGGCAAGCTCAAGGGGAAGTAGATCGAGATCGAGGGAGAGAACCTTTTTTTGCATTAGCATACTGAGCAGGCAGTGAGGCGGCGTATACTGGTTTCTTCAGTTCGTAGGTTCAATGCGTGCATCAGGTATTCAGGTTCAGGCTGTTGTGTACTACAAAACATTAGCTGCCTGTATGTGAGAAAACCATGTTGTTTCTTATTTTGTTTATGTGAGAAAACAAAAATGTATTTTAGAAGTTCATTTATTATTTCCCCAAAAGTTCATATATTACTACCTGTATGTATTTTGACATTTCACAACAACTGACAAGAATTGCGGCTGGATAGAGCGGCAAAATGATGGTACACCACTCAAGCAGTGCATCACCAGCAGCCGCGTCGTCTCCTCGGCAGCAAAAAACAGCTTAACTGAAGTTCAATTCGTATGCTACTAGTAGGTCAACTACAACAGCAGCAGAGTTCTTAGCGTCTTCTTCCTAATTTCCCCATGTCAAATTCTATAAAAAGGAAGGAACAGTCTCCTTCTGGCTCAGCCATCGGTGATCCCGTTCGTGCTTCTCCTAAAGACCAAGTCGAACTTCACCAAAAACTAGAAAAAAGATGAGCACGTTCGTGCTTCTGCTGCAGGCCAAGTCGAACTTCACCAAAAACTAGAAAAAGATGAGCACGTTCATGCTTCTCCTGCAGACCAAGTCGAACTTCACCAAAAACTAGAAAAAAGATGAGCACAGATGCCTGTCGATGTCCGTTGTGTTATCCTGCTGCCAAGCAATTCAAAAGGAGCAGGTGGTTTCGTTTGCCTAAAGTACAAACATAAAAACATTCAGTTTTGATTCTCTGTAGTTATTCCTTCTAACTCGAGGGAGCATTGACCATCCAAATATGTGCTCTTATACCTTTTTCTGTTCAAAGTGTGGTGAGGAATGAGAGGTACAGTATGTCTTTTTTTATATTAAAAATGTTCGTACAGCAACAAGCAGGAAACAATTGAAACTATGTCCTTCTTTTGTTTGATTGTTTCTGTATTTGGCTTATGGAAAAATTTACTTGAGTTCCGTCTAGAAAATTTTGAAAATTTCAAATTGTAAAAAAGTTAAAACTTCAAATAGTTAAAAAAAAATCATATTTCCATGTTTCTAAAAAAACAAACGAAGACGTTGTAATAAAAAAAGAGTTTGATGTTCACGCGCGAGGCCCGGCCGCGGCGTCGTCCTGCTCCGCCGCCGCGGTCGTGGAAGATGACCATAGTATTGTGTGTAATGCCTGCACATAGTGTACCAGCACATAGTGTTGTGTGTAATACGAATTGGTGTTGTACTGTGCATGTATATTCTTGTGTAATTCTTTGCTTTTCGAACATGAAGTTCATGTTTTAGAAAAAACTAAGTTCAAAGGTATTACATAACAAAAACTTTCATCCAAAAAAACCCAAAGATCATTAGAAAAAGCATCTCAAACAATTTTGTAAAAAAGATTTCTCTGTTAAAATAAACCTAGAAGTTTAAATTTAAAAATGGAGTGGTTCGATGTCTATCAGAAAGTAGGATTTTTTCCATTACTAAAATAAATAAACTAGGAAGTCCATATTAAAAAGATGGAGAAGTTCAATGATTATAGGAAACTCGGATTTTCCTCGTTAGTAAAGAATGGAAACAAGAAGTTCAAAAATAAAATAAAAAGAATTTCAACTTTAAAAAATAGAGCGCTTCAAAATTTCATAAGAAAGATTAAGAAAAAAACCAGGAAGTCCATATTAAAAAGACGGAGAAGTTCGATGATTATAGAAAAATCTCATATTTCCCTCGTTATTAAAGAATGGAAACAAGAAGTTCAAAAATAAAATAACAAGAAGTTCAAAAATAAATTAACAAGAAGTCCAACTTTAAAAAAATAGAGCGCTTCAAAATTTCATAGAAAAGGATTAAGAAATAAAACCAGGAAGTCCATATTAAAAAGATGGAGAAGTTCGATGATTATAGAAAACTCAGATTTTCCTCGTTATTAAAGAATGGAAATAAGAAGTTCAAAAATAAAATAACAAGAAGTTCAACTATTAAAAATAAAGCGCTTCAAAATTTATAAAAAATTAAGAAAAAATAAGATTAAAAATTTATAAAAAAAGTCAAATATTTTCATGTAACCGAGAGAAGTTCAGGTTGATAACTGCTAGAAGTTCATGTAATACACGGCGTGCATTTTGTATTAAAAAAGAACAAAAAAGAAAAGGCAAAAAGTTTTGTTGTTATAAGTTCAAGTCCTTCGTCGAAGAAAGTCAAATAATTTATCGTGAGAGAGATTTGTACAAAAGGAAATAACATTTGTGTAACACTGACGAATGGATGAGAAAATTACAAACGAAAATACGTCACAGAAGTTCAACTGAAAACAGCAGGAAGTTCACCTACTACACTGAATGAATTTCAGATGAAAAACTTTTAAAATCGTCGCGAGTATGAAAAAACGATCAACACGGGAAAGTTAAGTGCTTACAGCAGCTTTCCACCGGTATATCACTTGCTCAATTCCGGTGAGTGGATGGAAAGCTACGAGCAGTGGATGGAGACCTACGAGCAAAAAAATCACATGAAAAATAGAGTGAAGTTCAGGTACACGCGCCGAGAAGTTCAGGTTCTTCACGTGGTGCATTTTCGAAGAATCTGTTTCGTGATAAAGGCAGAACGCATGATCCCGCCATTTTCGAAATTACTTGAAAACGGCTAGGAATCAGAGAAAACCATCAACATAAAAAAGTTTTGCATTTTTCGTAGCTTTTCAGCGATATATTATTTGCCCCATTCCGATAAAGTTTGTAGAAATTATGGCAAAATTACGTTTTTAACCATTTTCAAAACTGACATAAAACCGTAGTAAATTACGAGAAACAATATATACAGAAAAGTTTCGCATTTCTTCAAGCTTTCCAACGCCATATCATTTGCTGCATTTGGACGTACGGTTAAAAAATTAGCTCAAAAATGCGAACTTGGTGGAACTTGTACCATTTTCTAAATTACTTTTAAACCATTGAAAATTAGAAAAAGCTTTTAACATAAAAAAGTAGCGCATTTTCATAAGCTTTCCAACGCCATATTATTTGCCTCAATTGGATTAGCCGTTTAGAAATGGCATCAAAAATACGAACTCGGGTGTTCGGTTTATGGAATTTTACGATTTTCCGAATTACTCTTTAACCGTAGGGAATTAGAGAAAACTTTCAACATGTGGAAGGAGCGGTTTTGCAGCAGCCTTCCAACGCCATATTATTTGCCTCATTCCGATAAACGGTTTAAAAATGCAATCGAAAATACGATTCACGTTTTTTGTATGAAGAAAAAACGGTTTTCAAAACTGCTCTTAAACCGCTTACATTTTGCCAAAATTTTCACTTGGGTCACGATATTGATGTCCATAGCTATCCAACGGTATATCGCAAGCCCCATTTGGACACCTTTTAGCTAAAGTTCAACCTAGTACTCGGGGAAGGTCAGGCGCGTTACTCGGGAAGTTCATGTTGTGATCAGAATATTATTCTGATTCCGTGATCAGAATAGTGTTTATGTGTGTGTGTGTGTGTGTGTGTGTCTATATATATATATATATATATATATATATATATATATATATATATATATATATTCACTAGCAGCAGAGGGTGCTATCGGAACCCTTCATTTGCATCAAGATCCGAACTTCTAGTTGGATAAGGTTCTGAATTATTACATTATTGGAGTTCACATTTATAGAAGAGGAAAGCATGTGGGGGGGCTTTAGTGGGCTATGGATGGAAATGGCAAGCTATAGTCTATAATGGCAGATTTATAAGTGGAATGGGGGCAGTTGCTTTCCGGCATTGTTCAGCTAGCATGCCCTATTTAGAGAAGGCCTATGGTGTAGGTTTTGTTGCTTAGCTAGCAGTGAAAGGTTCCATACATCTCGGTTTATTTTTAGTAAGTTTTACGCCCAAAGGGTTCGACACCTTTTGCATTATATGAATGCATCAGGCATTGGATGTTTGCAAACGTTCCTTCCATTACGGGCAATAAACTCAGTCATAATCTACATGCATTACATTACATGAAAAACTAGGAGTTTGAGCCTAAAAGTAATCATCTAATGCAACAAAAATGATATCTCTAATAAATCTAGGGCATTTTGGACAAGTAAACCTGCCAGCTTCAAATTGCATTACACACCATGGTTTCTTTGTTCATTTAGTATGAAAAGTGCAAGCAGTCCTGCTGCATATAATGGAACCCAACGTATTGATAGTTAACATGCGTTCATTCAATCCGTCTATTGACGCACTGGCATCTAATAAATCTAATCTGCGGGAGGTTATTGTGCTATGTGAACGCGTTATAAGAAGAGTGCGGCGTTTCGGTGCCCATGCTCATCTGCACCCGTTCAGGAAAAAAAATAAAAAAAATACTAAAAAAATTTAAAAAATTCCAATTTTTTTGGTGTGGTAGGTAATTTGATGCGTCAGGTTCGCTATAATTTTTAGATCATTTGGACATCTGAGCTGCTCTAAGCTAAATAGACAAATCGGGTCAGAACAGTGCATGAACAGTTAACATTTTTACGGACCCCAAATTTGTCTTTTTTGTCAAGAGCTGCCCAGATGTTCAAATGATTTGAAAATTGGAGCGAACCTCATGCAGCAAATTATCTATCACCCAAAAAAATTGGATTTTTTTGAATCTTTTTAGTATTTCTTTTGAATTTTTTCGTCAGCGCAGGTGCGGCTGAGCCTGGGCTCAGAAGTGGATTACCGAAAACTTCTTCTCTGTATATATAGCTTGCATCTTTCACACAAAGTTTTAGTACCTTCAGTGCAATGGTTTGGAGCTGGCTGTAGGTGCCTCGTGATGTACCAGGCCAAGTAAATATTATCTTTATTGTGCTCCTTGATTACTCCCTCCAGTCCTTTTTATTCTGCATATAAAAATTGTCTGAAGTTAAACTTTACAAAGTTTGACCATATTTATATGAAAAATATCAACATCTACCATGATAAAGTTATACAACATGAAACTTTAAGTCATGACGCATCTACTAGTATTGATTTCACATTGTGAATATTGATATATTTTTTATAAAGTTGGTCAAACTTTACAAGGCTTGACTTCAGACAAATTTAATATGCGAACTAAAAAGATCGGAAGAAGTACTTACTCTCATTCTACACGTCTGGACGTAATTTTCCCTTTAAACACATGCAAGAATGGCGACGATAGCCAACGGTGGCATATGGACCCTAACTGCATGTACGTACATCTGTTTCTATTTCCTGGTTAGCTATAGAGAAATGTGGAGATAATGTGTGCTTAGCTATAGACAGACGCGGAAAGGAGCGCTGACAAAATACCTAGACAACCTACGATCCCAGGATTCGAGGAAGTAGGTCACATGCCGTTCAGTTTGACATTCCGTACACAGGTGTAGTCACAGGTCTCTACTATTTTGCAATGGTAGGCCACACTTGATGCATGCGTCCAGATTTTGTTTTACCAAACACATTATATTAAACAGAAAAAATGAAATTCGGACAGTGCACCTTAACTCTTTGTACCTCGTTATTTAACAAGTACTCTCTATGTAAACTAATATAAAAGTGTTTAGATCATTAACATAGTAATCTAAACACTTTTGTATTAGTTTACGGAGGGAATATTTCACATAATGATACAAGAAACCAATCATTTTTTCCAGCTTGCTTGCAATCATTTGGAAAATCTATTAGTGTTTCAGCAAAGTATACGAGCTGATGGTTGCACGCTTATGGGGTTTCTTTCACAATGAGCAAGTCAAGATATGTGCAAATGATTTTGCAAAATAAAAAGATATGTGCAACTGAGTGTGTTGCTCCCGCAGGTGGTCTGGGAGGGAACCCTAACCGCCTTCTCTCGTCTGGGTGGTGCAGGTCGATCGATTCTGCAAGGGGCTCGTGCTCAAGCAGACACGCAGGGAGTTGTGGTGGTTCGGCGAGCGCAGTGGTCATGCATGCGGAGGTCCGACGTGATGCGTCTGCATTGGATTTGGCAGCTCCGACGATGGCTTCGGGCGCCGCTGGTGTGTGGAGGTTCTTTGCATGTGGTGGTGAGGGAGGGGGCGATGAAGCCCGGGCAGCCTGGCTAGAAGGCCCGGGACCACGCTAGTTCGGCCTCATGGGTCAGAGTAGACAGGTGCGAGTGTGGTGGATCTGGTGTCTTCGGTCTTCAGCATCCATATAGTTTCCTGCGTCGACACGTCTCATGCAAGGCTGAGGCCAGGAACCACGACGGTTCTTAGAGCAACTCCAACGCGTCGACGCAAACTGTCCGCGAGTGTCCATTTGGATAGAAAGGGATGAAAATGACGGGCCAACACACGGAAGCAAACGGACGAGTGTCCGTGTTTTGTCTGCACGACACCCGTTTCAAGCCCAAATTTGAGCTGGGTTTGCGTCGGAGCGAATGCGCGCGACGTCCACCCTTCTCCTCCCAATGGCCCGCCAGTCGGTGGCACATTTAGCCCCATTTCACCCCCTTTCCCAAATCCCTCCTGCCCGCTCACTCCCCCGCCCGCTCGCCATGGACGGCGCGTCGAACCCCGACGCCGCCGCTGGCCTCGCCTCCACCGTCGATAAGCCCCACATCGTCCGCTACATATAGTTGCCTCTCTTTTATCAAATACTAATTACACTCACTTAGTAGCTTCAGTGGGAGTTATGTAAGATGGTCATGGAAGTAATTCAAGGGGAAGCATTTTCATGAGTATTGTTAAGGTTGAAGATGGTTTTTCAGGCATCGTCATTAAGAAATCAGATGGTCTTTCCAAACGACCAGGGCTCAGAACATACTCTCTTTGGAGCAAACTGGAGGCCTTTGGACGTCATGATTGACTAGCAGACGAGACATACACATGCACAACACACATGATCCATGCACTGGCCCCTGATTGGCCCGTTTAAAGATTGATTCATCCATGCATGTTCAAGTACGTACCCATCACCTGCTACTAGACCGATTAGAGGGAAAGCATAAACGACAAGAGACTATATTTTTTATTCCTGCTAACAAATATTGTCACACCTCACTGAGTATTACTCGGGTTATAAACATACTAACAATCAATGGATTTATGATTGGTTTTGAAAGATAATACGCAGGAGACGTACTAAAAAGCAGAGGAGCTACATGAAGCCGCGCGAGAGCTGGTCTGTGACGCGTAGCAGCCTTTGACTTGTGCGTATGCAATATGTGATATGCTGAAAAATCCTTTCTGCCACAACTCCCCAAAAATACACATGAAATGATGACATCGATAACTTCTTGTGTTTGGAGAACAATACATATAGCACGGTGGATTAATAACAGGGCATGAGGTGTAAAAGATACTAGTGATAATTATCTTGATAAAATAACTTTCATGGTATTCTTGGTGAAAAAAAAAACAAAATCGACACGATATAAATGTTACTATTCACACTTTTTGTAACTGTTATTTTGTGTTTTTGGCCCTAAAGCCGATGAAGGATATTCCTTCTATAAAACTTTTTATACGAGTATAAAATTAGATTAAGTTTATTTTCAAAACGTTTTTGGAATTTTTGACTTTTTTTACAGTTTCTACTTTTTTCCAAATCAGATACATTGTGCCCCGAGGCCCACTGGGTATTTTTTTCAAAAAGTCAAAGAATGAGTAACACAGAGTATGTTCGATGGTCTCTGAGAGTAGCACCGATAGAGCAAAGGATTTTTGGCCCATGATTAACTAGTAGAGGGACACGTGCTCGTATTGTTTTTATATGCAAAAACAAGTGGAAGACAAAATCATGTCATGGGCAGTCTCATTTGTTTCCCAATAGAAGTTAAGAAAAATGTCTATTACACACTTTCCTCTGAAAAGATGAGTACAGAGAAACTTACAACCGTACCTTAGTTTTGCTCGGCATTATTCTATCACACCTGTCATCAAATTGTCATGCTCATCGTCTAAGGAACCGGGTTGCATGGAGAAAAGTGTCGGCTCAGATGCCATCTGTCGGACGAGATCGATGCCGCCCTCACCAATTAGGGCCGCCGCCCTGGCATACGAAGCCTCGACACCAGCTTCACCGGCAGACACGCATCAGCACCAGTGAGTGCCTCGGGTGGCGGTTGGGAGGGGCGTGCTGGTGGGGCTAGGGTTCGGTCGCTCTTGTGTAGCCAGGTCCCCTAACTCACTTTCTAGAATATTGAAGGTGCCAAGTACAACAAAAAGAGTGCGCACATCCAATTGTGAAAAGGTTTGCACAATGAAAAATAAAGGTTCGTGTCATTATAACCATACAAGGATACTAGACCATTATGAGAGGTATAATTTGTATGTTTCACTTATACTCATAATTATTGCTTCCTCTTATGCCAACTCTATCAACTTATATTTTGAGGGGCCTTAACCACATCGAGTGCTGGCGCCTAAATTAATGCCTAATCAGTCTAGAGACCAACCAACACACACACACACACACACACACATGGATGAGAGAAAGAGAGACGGGAGTTCAAGGTATAAAAGGTGCCCGCTCCAATAAAAAGAGTGCACAAATAGGGTTGTGCAAGGTTTGGGCAATGGAAAGTCAACGTTCTCATGTCATTATGCAACTTTCATGTTTCACTTACACTTATTAGTTCATATTATTGTTTCCTCTTATGTCAACTCTATCGTCTTATATTTCAAGTGGCCTTAACCACATCAAGTGTTCGCATCTATATTAAATCTCTTGACCATCAAATACACACACAGGTGGAGAGAGAGAGAGATGGGATACCAACGTGGAAAGAGAGAAAGGTCAGGAGTTCATGGTATAAAAGGTGCCCAATTCAATAAAAAGAGTGCACGTACATGTTGTGCATGGTTTAGGCAATGACAAAAAAAGGGTTCTCGTACAATAAAAAGAGTGCACACATCCAATTGTGAAAAGGTTTGCACAATGAAAAATAAAGGTTCGTGTCATTATAACCATACAAGGATACTAGACGTGAGACGTATAATTTGCATGTTTCACTTATACTCATAATTGTTGTTTCCTCTTAAGCCAACTCTAGCAACTTATATTTCGAGAAGCCTTAACCACATCAAGTGTTGGCGCCTAAGTTAATCCCTAATCAGTCTAGAGACCACACACACACACACTGGTAGGGCTAGGGTTCCTACCGGCTCTACTCCGTAGGTTATACGGGCAGAATAGCAAGGATTGGGGGCGAGGGCGGCGGCTCCGGCGTGTTGGCGCCGTCGTGAGGGAGAAGAAGGCCAGCGGCGGCTAGGGTTTGGTGCGGCTAGGGTTCCGGCTCCTCTGGAGCCGGGCAATATGATAGAACTATCTTTATTGCTTAATCTCAAACGATGTCTTACAACTAGTATTTATAACTTTAGCCTAAGATAACTTTCCTAAAATAATTTGCCTAAGATAACTTGTGGGTCAAGCCCCTAATACTAAGGCCCGGTGGGCCACTTTCGGTTATAGACCAAACCGGTCATAACATCTCTCCCCGCCTGCGCAAACAGCTCGTCCTCGAGCTGAAAATCTGGATAGTGTTGGCGGAACTCTTCACGCTGCTCCCAAGTAGCCTCCTCCTCCGGAAGGCCTGTCCACTGAACGAGGATGAACCAGACGCCACGACGAAGCTGTGCCTGCAACACCTTTGCCGGCTCTGGAAGAATGCGACCATCGGCGATGGGAGGAAGCGCCGGAGGAGCAGCCGGTGGCTCGCCACGGAAAGGCTTGAGCAGCCCCACATGGAAGACGTCGTGGATGCGAGCGCGGGCTGGAAGCTGAAGACGATAGGCCACCTTCCCAATGCGCTCCAAGATAGGGAAGGGCCCGGCGTAGCGCGGGCCGAGCTTGCGCCTTGCTCGCGGGTCGAGTGACTGCGTAGAGCGGTGGAGAAGACGCAGCCACACCCAATCACCCACCGTGAACTCCGCCTCGCGATGATGATCGTCGTAGTAGTGCTTGGCCAACTGCTGGGCCTGAAGGAGACGCTGATGAACCTCAGCAAGCATCTCGTCACGAGTGCGGATGAGTTCACCCGTAACCTCCGTCCGAGCTGTCTCCGGATCCACCGGAAGGATAGGTGGGGGTGGTCGCCCATAGACCACCTCAAATGGCGTAGCGCGCAGGGCGGAGTGATAAGAGGTGTTGTAGCAGTACTCCGCCCAAGAAAGCCAGTCCACCCAAGCGCGAGGCCGATCACCTGTCACACAACGCAAATACATGGCAATGACCTTGTTAACCACCTCGGACTGTCCGTCCGTCTGAGGATGGAACGCCGTACTCAGGCGGAGCTGGACACCCGCCATCCTGAAGAGGTCGCGCCATACATGGCCCGTGAAAACTGGGTCCCGATCACTGACGATCGAAGTAGGAAATCCGTGTAGACGGAGGATGCCGTCGAAGAAGGCCCGGGCCACTGATGCCGCCGTATATGGATGGCCGAGCACGATGAAGTGGGCGTACTTGGAGAAGCGATCGACCACCATGAGGATGACCGACTTGCCACCCACCTTGGGAAGGCCCTCAATGAAGTCCATGGATATATCCGCCCAAACCTGAGATGGCACCTCCAAGGGCTGGAGTAACCCGGCCGGCCTCAGTGTCTCTGTCTTGTTGCGCTGGCATGTCTGACAAGACCGAACCCAGTCGCGGACCAGGACGCGATCGCCAGGGATGTAGAAGTCGGCGCAAAGACGATGGAGGGTTTTCTGCATACCCTCATGGCCCGCCGAATGGGCGAGCTGTAACACCTGGTGACGGAGATCATCATGCGCCGGAACAAAGACCCGGCGCCCATGTAGGAGCAGTCCGTCAGAGAAGCGCCAAGGCTCCTCCAGGTCGCCGGTCGTGAGCTGCTGCTGAAGACGGACGGCATCGTCGGCCGTCGCAGTGGCGCGGCGAATGTCGGCGAAGAGGCCGAACGTCGGCCCAGAGCGTATGCACAGGGCCGCCCAGGCGGACTCGTCGGTGGAGGAAACAAAGTCGGAGTCACGACGGGACAGTGCGTCGGCCACTGTGTTAAGCCGGCCCGGTCGATACTCGACGGAAAAGTCGAAGCCAAAGAGCTTGCTGATCCACTAATGCTGCGGCATGGTCGACAGCCGTTGATTCAGCAAGAACTTTAGGCTGTAGTGGTCGGTGCGAATGAGGAAGGACCGGCCCCACAAGTACGGCCACCAATGACGAACGGCTTGTACAAGACCAATGAGCTCCCGCTCGTATGCCGCCAGCTTAAGGTGACGTGGAGCGAAAGGCCGGCTGAAGAAGGCGAGGGGTCCATCGCCCTGATGAAGCACGGCGCCGAACCCTGCGCCTGAGGCGTCACAGTCCACCACGAACGGGCGGTCAAACTCGGGCATCTGGAGGACTGGGCCCATCGTGAGGGCCCCCTTGAGGGCCTCGAATGCCGTTGTCGCCTCGTCGTCCTAGGTGAAAGCGTCGCGGCGAAGCAACCGCGTGAGGGGCGCCGCGATGAGCCCGAACTCCCGAATAAATTTCCGGTAGTAGCCGGCGAGGCCGAGGAACCCGCGGAGAGCCCGCGGAGAGTGAGGCGTCGGCCATGCGGAGACGGCTGCCACCTTGTCGGCGTCCATAGCCACCCCGTCGGCGGAGATGACGTGGCCCAAGTAGGCCACCGAAGGCGTCCCGAACAAGCACTTCGAGCGATTAAGGTGGAGGTGGTGCGCTCGAAGCTCGTTGAAGACGATGGCGACGTGCTGGAGGTGCTCGGCCCAAGACGCGCTATAGATCAGAATATCATCAAAGAAAACGAGCACAAACCGGCGTAAGTAGGGCCTGAGGACGTCGTTCATCAGAGCCTGAAAGGTCGCCGGGGCGTTGGTGAGGCCAAAGGGCATCACCAAGAACTCGAAGTGGCCGTGATGAGTCCGAAATGCTGTCTTGGCGATGTCATCCGGGTGCATGCGCACCTGGTCGTACCCCGACCGAAGGTCGAGCTTGGTGAAGAAGCGCGCCCCGTGTAGCTCATCGAGGAGCTCGTCGACCACCGGAATAGGGAATTTATCCTTAAGTGTGATAGCATTAAGGGCACGGTAGTCGATGCAGAAACGCCATGTGCCGTCTGACTTGCGGACGAGAAGCACCGGCACGGTGAACGGCGAAGTGGAGAGCCGGATGATGCCGGTTGCGAGCATGAGCGCACACTGCCGCTCCAACTCATTCTTCTGCAACTACGGATAGCGGTAAGGGCGGACCGTCACCGGTGCGGAGCCTGGCAGAAGATGTATACGGTGATCATACGTGCGGGCGGGCAGCAGCCCCTGTGGCTCGGTGAAGATGTCATCATGCTGCTGTAGGAGGCTCTCCAAGAGTGGGTGCTCGGCCGTTGCGGTGGTCGCGGCCAGCTGGAGGGGTGGTGAGGGTGCGGCACCCCCAATGCCGTCCCACCGAATGCGGCGGCCCAACCGCTAGAAGGTCATCGTCAGCGCATCAAAATCCCAGAGAATAGGACCAAGAGTGCGCAAGAAGTCAACGCCGAGGATGAAGTCGAAGCAGCCCAAGTCGATGCCGGCGCATGTGATGGAGAAGTGCTCGCCGCCGATAGTGATGGGCACGTCACGGGCGAGCCCATGGCAGTGGAGACGGTCGCCATTAGCGACTGTGACGCGCAACTGCTCGCCGCCGGTGGGCTGTAATGCAAGGCGCCGCATGGTGGTCTCTGGCAGGAAGTTATGAGTGGATCCTGTGTCCACGAGGGCCACTAAGCGCTCGCCCTAGATCATGACCGGTAAGAGCATCGTCCGTTCATCACGGATACCGGCCAGCGCGTGTAGGGACACCACGAGGGCGGTGGCCGGGGCGGGTGCGGGCGCCGCTGCGGTCTCCGCAAGGGCTGGGGCGCCGAGGCCATCCTCCAGAGTCTCCTCGCCTGTCTCGTCTGACGTCTCCAAGTAGAAGAGGCGGGGACAGACATGGCCCGGTGCATAGGGCGCATCACAGTTGAAGCACAAGCCCAGGCGCCGGCGTTCCAGCTGTTCCGCCTGAGTGAGACGCCTGAATGGCCGCGTTGGAGCCGGGGTGGCTGCCGGGGCGGCCGTGGATGGCGTCGATGCTGCCGGAGACGGCCGAATAGGCTGTCGGCCCCCACGTGGCGCGGATGGACGCGTCAAGTCCTGGACGCGTTGTTCAAACGCTCGGGCATAGTACATGGCCGTCTGAAGGTCTTGGGGCCCCTTCATCTCGACGTCCACGCGAATGTGGTCGGGAAGGCCACCGATGAAAAGCTCCGCCCGCTGTAAGGCCGTCACACCGGGCGCGTGGCACGCCAGGGCCTGGAAGCGGTCGGCGAAGTCTTGTACCGTGGAGGTGAATGGCAGGCGGCCCAACTCGGCCAGGCGGCTCCCGCGGACCGGTGGCCCGAAACGAAGAAGGCACAGCTCCCGGAAACGATCCCACGGGGGCATGCCGCCCTCGTCCTGCTCGAGGGCGTAGTACCATGTCTGGGCGGCCCCGTGGAGATGGTAGGAAGCCAGCCAAGTGCGCTCCGACGCAGGCATGCGCTGTCCGCGGAAGAACTGGTCACACTGGTTGAGCCAGTTAGGCGGGTCGTCGGAGCCGTCGTATGTGGCGAAGTCGATCTTGGCGAACCGGGGCGGCTGCTGGTGTGGCACGCCCTGGCCCACTGCCTCGGCGGTGCGGAGGGCGGATGATGGTGCACGGTCCATGTGGGAAAGCCCGGCGTAGTTCCTGGTGGCGCCCGACGCCTCGGGCTGCAACGGAAAACCGGACGGTGGGCGAGCCTTCGGGTAGGCCGAGGACGGTCCGTGGAGCCAGCCGGGAAGTGGCGAGGGTGATGACGGGAAGCGGACCTCTTGGATCGGAAGCCCGCTCGGCGACGACCGGCCCAGGTTAGGGCTGGGCGGGGGCGGTGGAGGACCCTGCTCCAGGGCCGCTAGCAGGGACGGCGCGGCAAAAGACGGCGCGGCCGGCGCGGTCCAGGTGGCCCACTGCGGCCCCGTGGTGGCGGCGAGTGGCGCGGTTGGCGCAAGCTGCGGCGGCCATGGTGGCCACAGCGGCGGTGCGGCCGCCTGGGCTGGGAGCGCCGGGTAGCCTCCGGTGACGGCCCCCGGTACCGAGTACCACGGCAGCGCCTGCTGAGTTGCGGCCATGGCTGGATGGAGTGGTGGCGGCGGCCCGTAGGGACTCGCCAGGTAGAGACGGATGCCTTGTACCGCGGCGACGAGGTCGGTGAGGACGCCGGCCATTGCCTTCGTTGTGAGCTGCGTCTGCGGGGGAGGTGATGGCGGCGGCGTAGGTTGGACGGGGGCTGGTGGCCGTCCGTGGCCCGGCGCGGTGCCGGGTGCCTGGAGGGGCGGCGCCGAGAGTGACGCCGTGACGCCCGCCAGGAGCGAGGCCGTGGTGCCCGGCGTGGAGGCGGCGGCAGTGGAGGAGTTGGCGGCAGCGGCGGTGGTGGAGTAGACGGGTAGCGGCGGTGGTGGATGCGGAGGTGGAGATGACATGGTCGAAACCCGGGTACCTGATACCAAATTGGTAGGGCTAGGGTTCCTACCGGCTCTGCTCCGTAGGTTATACGGGCAGAATAGCGAGGATTGGGGGCGAGGGCGGCGGCTCCGGCGTGTTGGCGCCGTCGCGAGGGAGAAGAAGGCCGGCGGCGGCTAGGGTTTGGTGCGGCTAGGGTTCCGGCTCCTCTGGAGCCGGGCAATATGATAGAACTATCTTTATTGCTTAATCTCAAACGATGTCTTACAACTAGTATTTATAACTTTAGCCTAAGATAACTTTCCTAAAATAATTTGCCTAAGATAACTTGTGGGTCAAGCCCCTAATACTAAGGCCCGGTGGGCCTCTTTCGGTTATAGACCAAACCGGTCATAACACACACACGCACACACACACACATACACACACACACACACACACACACAAAGGGATGAGAGAAAGAGAGACGGGAGGTCAAGGTATAAAAGGTGCCCGCTCAAATAAAAAGAGTGCACACATAGGGTTGTGCAACGTTAGGGCAATGGAAAACCAAGGTTCTAGTGTCATTATTTAATTTTCATTTTTCACTTACACTTGTTAGTTCATAATGGTTGTTTCCTCTTATGCCACCCCTATCAACTTATATTTCAAGTGCCCTTAACCACACTAAGTGTTGGTGCCTAGATTAAATCCTAGTATCTCTATCTCTAGACCAACACACACACAGACACACACACACACACAACCTCTTCTTTTATGAGGTAGACAGCGTTGGAAGAATTAGCTGATCTTACTCAACAAACTATGTCCCCACACATATATGAGCATCAGTTGGTTTTATCAATACCAACAGCCAGCGGCACACCCACAATGTTAATTTTGTTTAGTATAAGCACACCCATGAACAAACTGTAAAAAAATTGTCACTAAATTATACACACTATAGAAAGCATGCTAACTGACTTTCTTATGACTAAAAACAGATAAAAGAATGTGTTCAGTAACTCTAACCAGCTAGCGCTTACAAGATCCACATAAAAAGCACAAACTGCACGCGTCGAAGCAAAAGATTGATCTGAAAAATCAGTGGAGATATCAACCTCAACCTTAGAGAGGAGGATGTAGGAGGGAGGCAGGAGAGGAGGGTGGTGATGAATCCATCCATGAACATCTATTTATGGTAAAAAAAAAACTAGAGATGGGAGCAAGCATCAGTGCGGCAAGCTCTCCGAACCACCGCTCTTCACATTGATAAAAACTATACAATTTATACAGACTTGTCAGCAAGGCAACTTACACAGTTCATCAACTAAATTAGCAAGGCAAACAAAATATTCCTAATCAGGCCAATCCAATGATTACAAAAAAACAAGGAGAAACTGATAATGAAAAGCAACCACAAACTTGCCCACCCGTGGACATGCATCTACCATGTGCAAATCAAGCAGCCACAAGCCACAGCATCGACAAAAAGTGTTGAGTTGTGTGTAACGGGCTTTGATGCATGCCCATGTAATGAGGATCACGGGCCTGCGTGCCCATTGACTCGGGCTGTGCCCGCTGTATATATATGTACACTTGAGGAATAAACACATAGAAATATTCTCCAACTTGGTATCAGTTACCAGGCCCCCGTTTCTGTCGCCATGACCCTCCCCGGCTCCTCTTCCGCCGCCGGCGACACCTCCACCTCGCCAGGATCGCTCTCTTCGTCAGCAACTGCTCCGGCCACATCCTCGGCGACGTCCCCGGGCTCCACTCCCTCCCTCTTCTCCGGTGCCTCCGGCAGCTCCATTCCTTCCCAGTTCGCCCCTCTGTTCACCTCCTCCCCACCTGCGCCGCCCGCCCCAGCTCCTCGCCACCCCATCTTCTTCGATCACATCTCGAACCACATCAAGTTCCTCCTCAATCCGGCGGAACACAACTACCACAAATGGAAATCCTTCTTCCTCCTCGTTCTCGTTCGCTATGGCGTCACATATCTCATTGAGCACCCCCCACCACCCAACGCCGATGCCCAGTACAGAGAGCTGGACGCCCATGTGGTGCTTTGGATCTACGCCACCCTCGCCGATCCGCTCATCGACCACGTCGTCGGCGCCACCACCACTCATGCCCTCTGGACCAAGATCCAGGATTTCTTCCTCGCAAATCGGGCTGCGCGTTTCATGGTCCTCAACCGCCAGTACCGTAATCTCAAGCAGGGCGACCTCTCCGTCACCGAGTACGCTCGTCGCCTGAAGATGCTCACCGACGGCCTCGCCGACATCGACCATGCCGTCAAGGAGGTGGACCTCACCACCCAATTTCTTCACGGCCTCGACAAACGGCTTGACACCATCCGTGTCGTCCTCGGCGACCAGGCATCCACCATGCCCTTCGACACCGTGCTTTCCCGCGTCGTCCTGGCGGAGGAGTCCCAGGCCCAGCGCGCCGCCGAGGAGAGCGCCTCCGCGTTCGCTCTCCCTCCCGCCCCTTCTGGCGGTGATCCCTCCGGCTCCAGCTCGCACTCCCAGGGTGATCGCGGCGACCGCTCGGGCGATCGCGCCTCCGATCGGACTCAGGCTCCAGCTCCACCCCAGCAGTAGACCCGCGGCCGTGGTGACCGTGGCGACGGTGCCGACCGTGGCCGCGGACGCGGACGAGGGCGCGGTCGTGGCCGCCACGACTCTGCTGGCCGCGGCAACCCGTCGCAGCCCGCTCCGTTCACAGGCTACTTCGCTCCTTACGGGATGGCGCTCCCTCTGCCTCGCCATGGTTGGGTGCCGCCCAACTCCGCCGGGGTTCTCGGCCCCCGGCCCGGCTCCCACGCTCACGCCTACCAGATGTACCAGCCGGCACCGCCTCCGTCCTCGCCGTACTACCCGACTGCACCGCCATCTTGGGAGCATCTTGCCATGTTGAACGCTGCCTACAGCAATGGCGGCATCCCTCCCGCTCCGTCGACAGACTGGTACCTCGACAATGGCGCCTCCTCCCACATCACCGGCAACCCAGGTACACTCACCTCGTCCAGTTCTTCTTTAAAGCATGTACCTACTAGCATTCTTGTCGGCAATGGCCAACACCTTCCCGTCACTGCCACTGGCTCTGCCCTCTTGCCGCACGATTTTCGTCTCTCCAATGTCCTTGTTTCTCCGCATGTAGTCACTAGCCTAATTTCCGTTCGCCAGTTTACTAAAGAGAATTCTTGCTCAGTTGAGTTTTACCCATGTGGTTTTCTTGTGAAGGATCTTCGAACACGGCGGGTTCTCATGATCTCCATTAGCAACGGCGGCCTCTACCCATTCACCGGCCATAAAGCGTCTCCGGCGTCTGCCCTCCTAGCCACCGCACCCTCGGACTTGTGGCACCGCCGGCTTGGGCATCCCGGTGCTCACACGCTATCTACCTTAGCTAAAACCTTTCTTCCAGATTGTAATAAAGAGGCTCATTCGCCATGTCCTCTGTCCGCTGCATTTTCCTCGGCTATCCCCTCGAACACAAGGGGTATCGCTGTTTTGACCTGGAGTCCCGACGCGTGATTGTGTCCCGACACGTCGTTTTCGACGAAACCTGTTTTCCGTACACAACGCCGCACCACACCACGTCCACAGAAGATCCTGCCCACCAAATCTCTGCTCCCAGGTCTCTGCCCAATCCGGATACCACGGACCCGTCGCTATCCGCTGGTCCCGATCCGCCTCCCTCGGATCCCGCACCTCCGGGCCCCACCCTCCCATGCAGAACCACGCGCGCCCGTCGCGACCCATCCACCCAGCCTGGCTCCACCACGCGCACTCCTCCTATTGGCCGCTCCCGCCGGTCCCCCACTACCGCCCAGGTCGCGCCAACCTCCACCCAATCATCGCCCCCACCTGCCCACTCCCCTGCGCCCAGATCTACCTCGCTCCCTGCGCCCCGCGACTCGGATGCGTCCGCTGCCAGCCCCACCGAATCTCCCTCGGGATCCCCCCATGCACGCCTCCGACTCGTGTTCCACGCCACGCCGTTCCCATTGCACCACCACACAATGCACATAAAATGTCCACTCGTGCCAAATCGGGTTTTTGCATGCCCCGTCGACTTTTTCTCGCCGATTCTTCCTCCGTTCCCATCTCACCCATCCCACCCACATACAAGACAGCCCTCAAAGACCCACATTGGCGACAAGCTATGTTAGATGAATACAATGCTTTAATGAATAACTCTACGTGGTCTTTGGTGCCTAAGCCTGCAGGTGTTAATGTGGTCACGGGGAAGTGGATATTTCGTCACAAGTTCAACGTGGATGGCTCCTTGGCACGATACAAAGCTCGGTGGGTGGTGCGCGGGTTCACACAACGCGAGGGTGTGGACTATGATGAGACGTTTAGCCCGGTGGTCAAGCCGGCTACTATTCGTGTGGTGTTGAGCATCGCCACATCTCACTCTTGGCCAATCCACCAATTGGATGTAAAGAATGCCTTTCTCCACGGCGATCTCAACGAGCTCGTTTACTGCTCTCAACCATCCGGTTTTGTTGACCCCTCTCGTCCGGATCATGTGTGCCGTCTCCATAAGTCTCTCTATGGTCTCAAGCAAGCACCTCGCACGTGGTTTCTCCGCTTTCAGGCTTTTCTCCTCTCTCTTGGGTTTCATGGCTCCAAGAGTGACACTTCCCTCTTCATTCTTCATCGCGGCACGTCCATTGCATATCTACTTGTGTACGTTGATGATATCATTTTGACCGCCAATACCCCTCAAACACTTAGCGCCATCATTGCTGCCCTCAAGGCCGAGTTCTCCATGACAGATATGGGCCCTCTCCATCACTTTCTTGGCATTAACGTCACACCCACCTCCTCGGGGCTTTTTCTCAGTCAGCAACAGTACACCCTGGAGATTCTCGAGCGTGCCAACATGCTCCATTGTAAGCCTGTATCCACCCCCATCGATACGAGCTCCAAACTGTCCGTCTCTGCCGGTCAGCTTCTCTCCAACCCCACGTACTACCGCAGTCTTGCCGGTGCCTTGCAGTACCTCACCTTGACTCGCCCGGACATCTCCTATGCCGTGCAACAGGTATGCCTCTTCATGCATGAGCCACGGGATAGTCACATGCAGCTAGTCAAGCGCATCCTTCGCTATCTTCAAGGCACATCTCACTACGGTTTACAGTTCTTCAAGTCCTCCACTACCGATCTCATCGCCTACACCGACGCGGATTGGGCCGGGTGCCCCGATACACGCAAGTCCACTTCAGGGTTTTGCGTTTTCCTTGGCTCCAACCTTGTCTCTTGGTCCTCCAAGCGACAGGCCACCGTGTCACGATCTAGTGCGGAGGCTGAGTATCGGGGTGTTGCTAACTGTGTTGCTGAGTCTTGTTGGTTACGCCAACTCCTTCACGAGCTCAAGTGTCCACCACCGCGTGCCACAGTCGTCTATTGTGACAACATCAGTGTTTCTTACCTCGCCTGCAATCCGGTCCAACACCAACGCACCAAACACATCGAGATAGATCTACATTTTGTTCGCGATCGTGTTGCTTTCGGTGATGTCCGTGTGTTGCACGTCCCGTCGAGTTCTCAGTTCGCTGATCTGTTCACCAAGGGCTTGCCATCTCCGGTGTTTCATGAGTTCCGTTCCAGCCTCAACGTCCAAGCAAATGGAGTTCCGGCTGAGGGGGGGTGTTGAGTTGTGTGTAACGGGCTTTGATGCATGCCCATGTAATGAGGATCACGGGCCTGCGTGCCCATTGACTCGGGTTGTGCCCGCTGTATATATATGTACACTTGAGGAATAAACACGTAGAAATATTCTCCAACTAAAAGTCCATCACAAGTTCACAACCCGCACTTCACAATCTCACCATCTTCACATAACTATATAACAACACAATTCAAAGAACACAAATAAATTATTCAGAGAAGATAGTGCATACAATCAAACATTTATTCGGTTAAAAAGTTGCTTCGCTTTTTCACAAAACTGCACAACCGGATCTGAAAAGAATAAGAATAATCAAAATTGCAATACCGAATCTTCTACACACATTACCGGAAGTGGCAATCAAACCAAATGAATATTTACATGGAGCCCAGCTTCCGTACAAAACTGTTGAAATCAGTAAGGAAGAAAGGAAAGAAATATCCACAGAGGAGGAAGGGGAAAGGGAGTCTGTCCAGCACCACGTCGTCCTTTCGCCGGCGCTGCCGCATAAGGCAGAGGAATAACAGCCACACCCCCAGCACGGCATCTGGCCGGAGCACATCAAGAGGACCGACAGGAGAGGAAACATCTGCAGCCCGCCTGCCTGACATGGAGACCTGCACCACGCAACCCGTAGAAATGAACCACTGGTCGAAACCACCGGCCATCTCGGCATCAGATAGGCAGAAAGATAGGGGGAAGACCCACTAGCACCAGCAGGCCACTCGGGAGGCCGCTGCCCAAGTCAGCTGCCGACCCCGCGCACACCAGTGCAGCATGCCACAGCCCCTAGCACAGTCGTGCCGGTGCCCCATGCTCTCCACCACGGCAACCGCCCCGCCGGCGCGAGATCCAGCAGACCACGCGGGGGACCTCCGCCCCATCCAGTGGCCAACAGCGCTCACACCAGCGTTGTGCACCACGGCCTCGAGCACGGCCGTGCGCCGCATGGCACCATGCCGGAGCAACATGCGTCGCCGCCACCACCTCCACACGCGCTAGCCGGAGAAGCAACCCCGCCGCTTCCCGCCAGATAGAAAGACGCCCCGCCGTCTCCATCCCCGGAGACAGACAAGCTTCGTCGGCCGACGCCTCCGGCGACGGTGGGTCAGGGGAGGGAAGGGGAGGAGAAAGTGGCGCCGCTAGGTCTTCACCCCTCAAGTCGCCAGGGGTGGACGACGCGGGGGCCCAAGGGAGAAGGGTGAGATGTGTGGACGGCTGGGCTGCATGCACGGGTGACTACGGCCGATATGCAAAGAACCAAAAAACCAGCGAGGAAAAAAAAGCACGAACCTTTCCTGCTCATGGAACCTTTCGTGGGCTGGGAACCCTTCGCTCGCGGCCCGACGACTGGCGCGGTGCAGGAGGCATGCGGCCTACCTGCTGGGCCTAGTGTCCAAGCATATGTAAAAGTGGTCCAGCTTTATCTCAATGAGGAAATAAATTTCACACACACAAAATGAGAAAAATGTTTAGAGAGAAAGAAAGGGGACCAGATCCCAAGCAGACCATGTGGCTTAGATTGCCACCTCTAGAGAGAAACATAATAGGTTTGCTTTTCC
>NC_041380.1:479175035-479177624 GCF_002162155.2 Triticum dicoccoides
AACATTATGTACAAAATCTAGTAAAACGGTGTATAAAATGTAGTAATTCAAAAAATATTTTTTTTTATTATCTAAGGTTGTAAATTACTATATTTTTACGAAAATTACTATATTTTACATGGTGTGTTACTATATTTTATATGTACCGTTACTGGGGTGTAGGATAAGCTATTCTAGCTATTCTACACTCACTAGCGTTACTATATATATGAAAATGGGTTAGTACTCCTAGGAGTACATACTCCCATCACTAAACTAGTTCTTTTCAGTTTAACTGAAATTAGATAATTAAGTACCGCCCAAGTCCATTTGAATGGATAAGGTGGACTTTGAAAATTAGTTCCTTGAAAATAGGGATTCTTGCTGCACATTGTTTGCCCAACTATTAATACCAGGCCGGCGGCTACTTGTACACGGTTCTAACCAACATGACTTACGACGGCATGGACGAGAGCTGGCAGCGTGCACCTCGTCCGCCGGCCGGCAGCCGGCGGCAACTCATCCATGGTGCTCAGCAACACATCTCCGACGACATGGACGAGACCCAGCAGCGTGCGCATCATCCGGCGACTGGCGGGCGGCGACAACTCGTCCTGCTTGGCAGCACCATCTATCACGGCATCGACGGAACCCGGCAGCGTGCGCGTCATTCGGCGACCGACGGCTACTCGTCCATGGTGCTCGCCAACATGGTCTCTGATGGCATCGACGAGATTCGGCAGCGGCCGCCTCGACCGGCTGCATGTCCAGGGATCCGTCTCAATAGCATAATGAGTTGATTCGTTTGTTGCATGTTGTTACACTACGTGGACTAGAGTAGTCCTGGTGCGCGGAGATTGTATGTGATTTTGTTAATTCTTTGAATTCGTATCCTTTTAATTCAACTTGTTCAGATCGCATTCGAGAGATGCCATGCGACCAGCGGTGGACGACGTTGACGGCATGCTGGCGAAGAGCTGACGACGGTTAGCCGGCAACACGCATGAAGCTGCACACCGATGTTCTGAACGAGCTTCCACTAACTCTCATGTCAATCAGGGTGGTGCATGGGCAGATGGGCTGGTGGCCAAGGTTTCAACCTGAAGCTCCGGCGGGCTAAAATACTTCATGCATGGCTAGTGATCCACCCATGGCGTGATAAATACATGCACATACTGATTTTTTTGGCAGCGTATAATTTTTTGAATTGGACAGCATATACTACTTCATTTTAGATGAAATATGTACTCCATAAAAAAAACTTCAGTATATACCATCTATTATTTCACTTGGATCTCAGATGGACATTTTTTTTCAAATAATTGGAAATAGCTGTAAACTCAGTATAAAAGGAGTAAATTCGTACTTTCGCCAGAAAAAAGAGTAAATACCTACTCGTTCATTCCGAGCTACCTGGCTAAAAAAAGGTACACACGCTCGAAAAAATGTATAGACCCAAAGGTTGAAAGTTGCATTTTTTATCAATAAAGTAGTATATACTCTTTTATTTTGAGGTAGTATATACTTTCCAATCTGTTCTAAAAGTAGTATATCAACCTTTTCATTGGAAAGGAGTATATACTCGCTCCAGTTGTAGTTGCCTGGCCGAAAAGTATAGTATATACATATACTCCAAGCTAGTAGCATATATACTACCATCCCGTAAAAATAATAGCATATATACTAGCACATATGCCATGTATGGCATATATATAGTGTTACTATACACACACACACACACAATCATAACCCTTGACAAGACGCATTGCTGCTGTCCTAGGGATCATCATGTGTTGTCTTTGTTTCTAGTCTCGCCACTTTCTTTTGTTTGTGGTGTGGTTACCCTCACAATCACGCATCCATAACTTTTCGGACTTTTCGGAAAGATCGGAATGGCAGTACCATTGCCAAGAGAAAATAGATCAGATGCCATAATCTTGGAGTACCACAATTCATTGTATTACTGAAGAACATTGAGATCACTATTAATTTTGGGATACCACAATCATACATACGTGCAGATGGCAAAGTTAGAAATATTGCTCTAACCAAGTTTCAAGTGGCAAGATTAACTGTTATTTTAATTTTCTGAAAGAACTTGAGATGACTTCTCTGAACTCTTCTTGATCATCTACATCCATATATCAGGAACTCTCCCAAAAGCAAATACGCAATGAGCAATGGTAGCGAGGCAACATATCCATACTGACATTGGTGCAGACACATAATCTAGAGAGGATGCGGTGGACGGTAGTACCTGAACATGGGAATCATAGTCGAGAGGCTGCTGCACGATGACGCGCTCCAGGGCCTGGATGCGGAGCTCGTCGTCGGCGTCCCCTTCCTCGTCGGAGCCCGTCTTCCGCGCCTCCTCCAGCGACGTCCGTGGGCTGCGCCGCCGTCACCTCCAACAGGTCCGATTCCATCGAGGGGCACGATGCGGGCGGGCACTGTTATTTGGGGGACCGGATCCTCCTCCCTCGGCTTCTTCCTACTGAGAACTTCACCATGGTCACCTGCTAGGCCAGGGGCGCGGCGGAGGAGTGGTAGAGGAGGGCGCGGCAGCTGACGAGGACGGGCGGCGGCGGAGCAGTTGAAGGAGAGGTACAA